>NC_016091.4:46768815-46877998 GCF_000004515.6 Glycine max
TTGTGATATGCTATGATTACAACTAAATGTAAAAAATTTCTATAGAATACAAATTTCTAAACATCAATACAACTCAAGTATTATTTGATAACTCTCTCATAATTATGTTAAAAACCAAGATAAATATAAGTATGTTTGATAGTAGTATAATACACTTAGTAAACCACAATGCAGGTAGGGACACTGCCGTCACAAGTCCTCTCTACAGAAAAGCAACAAAACGAGTCTCACACTCACACTCACAATACACTCACTCACACATTCATTCAATTAAACTCTGTCCCCATCTTACTCCAACAACTGTTTATTTATTCCTTTACTTTTCTCATTGACTTTGCTATTTCCCTCCCACTCTCAATTCACACCTAAGTCTCCACTCTCCACTTCCCCACCCACCACCCCCTCCTTCATTCCGTATTTCGTACAAACTATATACTGTACCCTCACAAATTATTATACCCAAAAAAATAATAATTTTTTTTATAACACTTGATGTCTAATTCAAAAGATTAATACACTAGTATAAAATTATGTTCTGCTTCGATTTGGGAGAACAATTTATTTATTTAATGTGTTGAATTCATTTCATAGGATTCTCTTGAAATAACAATAATCATGAATTACGAATGAAATTAGTATTTGACTTGGGAATTGAAAAAAAAAAAAAAAACTGTTATCATCTCTCACCCAAAGAAAAAGAAAAAGAAATACTCCTCCATGGCTATATATTGAGACTCATCCCCTATGGTTTAGAACTTGGAGTCACACACACACTCTCTCTCTCTCTCTTGACCAAAAAAATCAACAACATACCAAGCTAGCTAACATGCAGGAGGACAAGAAGATGAAGGTGAAGAAAGGATTCCTCGCTGTTCAAGTGGGTTTAGAAGACGACGACGAAGGTGGCTCTTCCCCTCAAAGATTCGTGATTCCTATCTCATACCTTTATCACCCTCTCTTCAAGCGCCTTCTGGACAAGGCTCGTGAGGTTTACGGCTACCACACCGATGGCCCACTCAAGCTCCCGTGCTCCGTCGACGATTTCCTCCATCTCCGGTGGCGAATCCAGAAAGAGTCCACTCCTAACCAAAACCACCATAACCAGAGCCACCATCGCCTTCCACACGCTCTGCACTTCCACTCTTGTTAGGGGCTGTGACCCTTCTTTTTCTTTCTCTCTTCTTTTCAGTGTGTGTTTGTGTGTCGATAGTAGTGCTAATTAGGGAATTGACGCCGCTCTGTGTTTTAATGTCCAGAGGGAAATTTATAACAACGGAGAGAATCAATTTCTCTCTGCTTCCAAATTACAAATCTTCTTCTGCAGAATTTACTTGTCTAGCTTTTTTTTTCTTTTTCTGATTAAACTGTTGAATTACTCGGACTCTATAGTTGTTACATTTTAAGATTTGGTCTTTACATGAGGAAATTGTGAATTTAATTCTAATTTCTATACATGATGCATGCATGCCAGTTTTGATCCTGGTTGCTAACATAAGATATACAAGATTTATTTAACAGTATAAAATATCTGTAAATAGGTGGGAGAAAGAACAACTTTGCTACTTATAAAAATCTTTGTTTAATTTGAATAGAGTTGTCTTATATATAGTATGGTATATGTGATATCTATAAGACGTTTTTGGTGATGGAAATTACTAAAAATAAAATAGGTAGAGATTAAAACTACATAGATCAAGTGAATAATAGTTTATTTTTTGCTGGACAGATGATGAGAGTATCGAAATATATTGAAATTCTCCTTTTTTCTTCCAATGTTTTGGGATAGAGTAATCATTGTTCAGCTTGAAAAATGAAGAGTTGAAGAGCATGATATAGTTCGTGTACTGCATAATTTAAAATACTTAATCATTTTTCAATATTGGTTTTGGTTTGTCACTTGTGGTAAAGCAAAAATGGAGCTAGAATGGGTGATTATGAAGGTGGTGGTGTTGTTAATAGTGGCCTGATGAGCAATTGGAATTAGGAATTGAGAATTAATAGTGGTGTTGGTGGAAGAATGAGGGAGGGAAAATAGAATAGAATAGTGAGAGGCAGCGCATGTGCAAGAACCTCAAGCTGCAACTGACTTTGCTTTTTGGAACATTCAGAACCCCTAACCGCTGCAACGGATCTCCTATGCTATCTGCTATCTGGCTCCTCTGCCACTTTCTCTGTCTAGCTGTGCAACACTACCTTGCTGAATTTGCTGATACGATACACTTTTGGTTTGATTTGGTCGCTTTACCAAACATTATTTCTTTTACTATATCTATATGAATAGACACTATGACTATTATATCTTTTTTAATAAATATTTTAATGAAGTTAATCTACATTTATTATTTGCTCTTAATATTATTAATTAATATTTTTTTTTATCTAAATCACATGACCTAGTTGTGTGTACAGGACTTGAATCCTCAACTAGTTAAGCTGGAATAATCTCACAGAAATAAACTTTGTTTATCTCTTTTTTGTTAATTACTCTCTTTATTCTTAATTATAAGATTTTTTAATAATTTTATTTATCTCTTTTTACAATACTATTTTTTAATTTCTAGACGTATTAATTAATTTTTTTCCTACATATCCTTACTTAATTATTTTCTCTTCAAACATTAATAAGAAACAATTAAGTAGATAGAGATATAAAATAAAGTAATTTTGGAATGATAATATACATAATTGACAAATTTAATGTGAATAATTAAATTAACTATTTTTCTTAAAGAGTGAGAATTAGTTGAAAGTGTCATATAATTAGCAACAAAGAGTATTAAATAATTAATTAGAATATATTTTGGATGCGATTTTTAAAATGATTTAAAAAATTACTAATTTAAAGTAATTATCATAAAAGTCAATAATTATATGATAATTTACGATTGAAGGATATGGTAAACGAAATTATATTAAGGGACTTTAAATTAAATTTTATTTTAAAAGTATTTACTCGAGAATTAATATATAAAATTTCACAGTATGTAAGTGGTACTTTTTTTATGATAATCTTTTTTAAATTTGTTAATCAATATCTTAAGAAAATTTATTAACATTTTCTATTAAAAAATAAATTAACTAATCAAAGGATTTAATTATTATAGAATAAAGAATGTGTTTTAAAGGTATAGTGTTGTAACTAGTAGTTTTTACATATATAGTAAGGGTATTTTTGGATTTAAATAAAAACTAGTATTTTAATGCACACGACAAATGTTTATTTTACATAACAAAAAATTTATAGAAAATAAATATTTTTAATAAATAAATTATATTATAATTAATTTTTTAACAAATTAAAATATATATATTTTATATATAACTATATTTTAAATTTATGATAAATAATTTATATTATGAAGTGAGATTATTTTTAACTATTAATAAATTTTTTTTAAAAAATATTATAATTCAATTTATAAATAAAGATGAAAATGATAGATTAAAAGATGTAAGAGGTTAAGAAATACTCTTAATAACACTTTCATCGAAAGAAAATAACTCTTATGCTTTCATGAAGAATGTATCTTAAATTACTCTCATTCAAAATAGTTATTTTAATTTATAAATATAGATGAAAGGGGATTAAAAATAAGAATGGGTAATAAATAAGAATATT
This sequence comes from Glycine max, assembly GCF_000004515.6. NCBI lineage: Eukaryota > Viridiplantae > Streptophyta > Magnoliopsida > Fabales > Fabaceae > Glycine > Glycine max. The sequence continues at coordinate 46,772,435 of NC_016091.4, forward strand.
TTTATAATGTAATAATAAATTTTTTGAAAGGATGTAATAATAATTACTATCATGTAAAATAGTATAATGAAAATACATAGCCACTGTGAATAATGAAGATTTTATTTTATTAAATTGAAAAAATTTAAATAAATAAGACTTTTCTTAATTAATTGAATAAAAATTGTGAATTTTTTTAGTAAATTACATTAATTTTAATCTTTAATTAGTTATCATTTTTCTATTAGTTTTTTTGAGCTTTAGGTCTTTTCTTGGATATGGGCTACATTGATACCTTTTTCTTGGGCTTGATGTGCAAACCGCGTCCTCGAGTTTGAGAGAGTTTTGAATGATCTATTTAAACATTGCAAATTAACGACTCTCTTACTTATATAGCATTTTTGTTTTATAATCCTTCAACATATTATTCTCATTTCATAAAAAAAGGAAGAAAATAAACTTATTCAACAGTTCACATGATATTTAATGGAATATTTTAAGATTTGACTATACTGAAATAAAATATTATACTTTTAAATATGACATTATTAATGGCATGATAACCTTAGTTGATAATTTCAATTTTAATCTTTTGTTTAAGGTATATAATAGTGTGAAATGTTGTGTTTTTGAATTCAATTTCATGGAAACATGGCCATTTAGTAATTTAATTTCATTCCTACTGCAGCTAGAATCAGTTGAAAATCTTTGGTAGAAAGGATTTTGTGCAAGCTTATATGAAGGGTCGTGGATTTTAAAATCATGGAAATGCTCTTACTCAATGAGTGTAATTAAATTCATTTCCACCGGCCCCTATTTTAGTTTGATATTAACCTATGTAGTTCCCATTTATGTTGATGATTTTTTGTTGAAAAGGTTGAAGATTTCATAGGGCACTCCCAAAATGTTGCTAGAGCAGTTCAAGAGAAAGAGTTAAAGACAATAATATGGATGTATCCATAAATCTCTTGACTACCTTATGCAGTTTCTAAATGGTCAGATTCAGGGAAATGATTTGATGGATGTTGGGGTTACTAGCCACATAGTTGAAAATAAGAATAACCTCCCTACTTCCTGTTGCTATTTCTAGTACCAATATTAAGGTGAATCCAGGGACAATTCCTCATTTTTTCCTTAAATGCAGGAGCTTTAGGACAACCTTATAATCCTCCTTCCATACAGCCTCATGTTGCACCACAAAACTTCCCAAGATTTTTTGTCTACAGTTAGTCAAAAAGTTTTAGCTCCAAGTTCTTATCTTCCATCAATTAATTCACACCTTCCTCAAGTAGGCCATAATCCATAGAGAGAAGGCCTTCTACAATCATAGGCGCTAAAGGGGTTGCTTTTCATAGTATATGTATTTCTAGAATCAAATTAAAATTAGATTTAAACAAATAATCTATATGCAAGCGATCAATTCTCTTCTTTGCTTTCCCTGTACTGTCTTATAGCTAAAATCTCCCTGAATTTTATGTAGTTCAGAATGTAAAATGCATTATTTAGTATCACATTAGCAAATTGTTAAAAATTTAATAAAAGACTCACAAGGAGTAAAAATAAAGTACAAATAATCTTATATATAAAAACGGAGATAGTATCAATTGTACTAAATAAGGAATGGGGACACATGATTTAGTGCCTTTTATGTGATTATAAATATTTAATGAAAATTGTATAGTGTTGTTTCAAGTGAGTATGAAATGCATTAATAGGAATGTGTTTATGTATTTAAAAGAAAGGATGATATATTTTCTTGTTGTAAACTTTTGAATGATATATGTTTTTTGATTAGAAATTTTTTGTTGATTTTCCATTAGATTAACGAATAATGAAATAATTGAAAATGATATGATTATCTTCTTTTTTCATATGGTGTTCTAGTCCTAACATTTTAACTCTTGCTAAATATTCACACTTTTAATGTTAGTTTCATCGTTGATGTGATATATCTAATATGTTATGCTAAACTAAAATTAATTAATAATTTTTTGGATGGCAGGTTTATGTACTAGTAGTATAGCTTAGAAACAAGAATGTGTGTTTGTGTATTTTACTGTTTAGTTTGACGGGTTGAACTTTTTACTAGACCCTATATTGATTGGCGTTAATTTTTTTACATTACTATATTAGCTTAATTGCTCAAAAAATTATTCAATGCCTAAAGGGTAGGTTCAATTACATAGAAATTGGTTTTGAATTTTTAGTTCTTGGCAAAACTAAAAATTTGAGATTAAGTTAAATACAAATTGGGTTGTCAATTTTGTTTATGGAATAAATTTAAATGAAAAAACTTGATCAAGTTATTGTGAAATTTTTGGCTTCATTTACTTGTTAATATTTTGGTTAGTTAAATAGTGAATTATTGTTCTATCCTATTTTTTAATTATGAAATCTGTCATTATTAATGTTGTAATTTTTTTTAGGTTATAGTACATTTTTGGTTGAAAAAGGGTATAGGGAGATTATGAAGGACATAGGAGAAAATTATTAACAAAATATGTTATGAATAAATACTCTTTGATGGTGCTGTGTGATTTATTTTATCGATTTACCCAAGTGGAATAAGGTTATTGTTATTTAGAATTTGTTTTAAATATGATTATCAGATAGATTAGTTTAATTTTAAATTTTGTTTGGTAATAATGCACAACTTGGGTCTTTAAAAATGAGACTCCCATAGTAACATCTAACATCTGAGTCTTATAGTGTTGAGCTAAATAATTGGCATATCTGTCCCCTTTTTGAAGGTTGAGTTTCTTTCGCTTCTCAACCTTTTGTTAGCATCTATTACATGATGATACTCATCTACTTGTGCAAATGGGGATTGGATTCTTGGTCTGAAGGTAGAGAAGATTTAAGGTCTATTTGATTTCTTTTTTCATTAAAGAAAATTTTGAAGAATGAAAACAACTTAAAATAAAGAAAGAATATCAAGAAATTGAGAAAATTTTACTAGTGGGGTTGATTTCTAGCAGGGAGCAGGAGGGTTAAAATGGTAAATTAGGTTCAGCATCTCTACAATCGTCTACACGCAACTAACCGCCATTACAAGAACAACATAGCAGACGTTGCAACAGCGTGAGCCATGAAATGTTTTTCTTTGCTCTCTCTCTCTTCAATGTATTGATTTAATTGTTCAACTGCATTGATTCGCTTCATGATTCTTCCTCACCCCAACAACGGAACAACCTCCTTCTTCACCCTTCTCCACCAATCACCTTTTCCTCTCAGGACAAATGTTGCGCCGAAGCTTCTCGAAGCTCCACCTCAGTCTCAGAGCTCCGGGTTTAGGGTTTCCGACGCGATCGTTCTCGCGCGACGCCGGGAAGAGGTTCGCGGCATTGTGGGGGAACGGTGATTACGGGAGATTGGGTCTTGGCAACTTGGATTCGCAATGGAAACCCGTTGTCTGCCCCGCGTTCCGCAACAAAACCCTAAATGCCATTGCTTGTGGCGGTGCTCACACCCTCTTCTTAACAGGTTCACTTTTTTGTTATACTTCAGCATATTCAGTATTCTTTGGTTTTCTTTTAACCTCTGTTTGGAACGAGGGAAAAAGAGTGGAGAATGAAAAAAAAAGTTTGAAATTTTTAATTGGAAGGAAAGTGGAACGAAAGAAAATTTTGAATTTTTGGTTTCATTTTTTCTTTCCACTTTCTCTTCAACCGTTATCCATGTTTTCTTTCTATTTATTTATTCGTTTAATTAAATTGAGGATTTAAAAAAAGCGGAATTTTGAATCGTTTTCTGCTTGATCGCTAAAGTAAGGTTATGACTTCGGAAAGGTTAATCTCGTGTAATAGTATGAAGTGCAATTGTTTATCGATTTTATGCACAGGCATTGTTAAGAGTCTTTTTTTGTGGTTCGTGTGGGAGTTTTGTAGGGATGCAATGGGGATTATTTCTTGAGTTCATTGGAAGTGGAATGTCTTTAACTTCCTAGTTGCTGGTTTAGCTTAGTAACAGCTTTCACTGTGCTATTGGATTGGATGGTATAATGTGACAGTGTTTGATAGGATGGGCCTTGAGATGCCCAAATAGATGGCTTATGAATTAAATGCCTTAGATATTATCCTTTTTATGTTATTTAGTTTTTTTTTATCTTATTTTCCTAAAATTGTTAGATGTTTCCACTTGTATGGTTGATATTTCTTGTGAACTCCTATTTAACAGGGTATGTGCCGTGTAATGAATCATCAATGAGAATATGAATGTTTATCTTTTAGCTTTCTTTGTATCTTTCTCTTTAGTTTTTAGGAGTAGTGTAGCATAGAGTTCTCTCGAGCTTATCAGTGTTTAACATTGGTGATGAGTTTCATGACTATTGAAAGTCCATGACTCCTTATAATGTCTTAGTTGGAGTTCATAAATTGTCCTCCTTTCGCAGAGGATGGATGCGTTTATGCTACTGGTCTTAATGATTTTGGACAGCTTGGTGTATCAGAAAGTAAACACTACTCGGTGGTATGATTTTTTCACCTTTTTACCTGTGCTTTTTCTTTTCTTTTCTAGTGAGCTTATCACAGTTGCAGTAGATTGTTCTTTTGTCCAATTGTTGAGGAATGCAGTTCCCCTGGACATAAGAAAGAACCGTAAAAATTTACTTGACAGCCTTTTCCTTGCTTGGGATCTTTTAGGAGCCACTTTGTGTTTTTGGAGAGGAGAAGAAAGTTGTGCAGATCTCTGCTGGTTATAATCATTCTTGTGCGATTACAGGTCTGTGCTCTTGCATGCTGGTGTCTACCACACCAATAGTAACAAGCCTCAACCGTCGATAACTTGTGAATTGATATTGGATGGATTCTTTTTACCTCCAAAATGAATGTTTAACATCTTAAGTTCTTTTACCCTTTGAATTTCTGCATATTCTTTACCTTCCTATTTTTAAACAGTGTCCCCCCCTCTTGTCTCTGTTGTAGTGGATGGAGAGCTATACATGTGGGGAAAGAACACAAGCGGGCAGCTTGGACTAGGAAAAAGTAAGAACTAAACCTTGTATTAGCATTTAATGGTCCTAACAATTTTTTTTTTTTTCCTGAGCCTGGACATATTATTATGTATATACCTTTTTAATACTGGATACTCGTAGTAGTCAGAGATGTTATAAAGCTGTTCAAAGAGTAACACCTTTTTTGCTGAAATGTAGGGGCTCCAAACATAGTGCCTTTGCCAACTAAAGTGGAATACTTGAAGGGAATCAACATTAAAATGGCAGCTCTGGGTTCAGAGCACTCAGTGGCTATTAGTGGTATGCAAAAGATAAACAATCATTAATTTATACTGCATTAGTTACTGAGATGATTTTATCTGTTTTTCATTCTATATTTTTTAGATAAATTCATTATTTAGTTTTTGTTTTATTACATATGATTGGAGTGTAAAGTGAGAATGCACAAAAAGTTAGGTTGGTGTTATGTTTTTGTCCCAATCAATCTGCACAAAAATCTTGAATGGTTTGTTTTGTTCATATTTGATTTTCCATGTCCCATTTTTCAACTAGATATGAATCTTATGATGTACTTGTATGACAGTGGAAGGTTAGGTTTTAATAGGTTAGGACTTTGGATCAGGGTCTTGTTGTTTTTTTTTTTTGAACGGCCAAAGATAATATTATATTATAATGAAAAGCATAGTACCAGAGGTACTACAGAAAGTACAAGGAGAAACATCCCTTAAAACACAGAAAAATAACCAACATCCATCAAACAACGACAAAACCCATCCCTACAAAAGACACATTAAATGAAAGGCAAAGACATACAAGAGGACCATTGGTGAAAAGGAACAGTAAAGTCCTTTTCCCATCCCCTCAACCAAGACCAAGTGAGATAAATAGTTCTGTCCATCAATATAGATATGTCAAAGGACTGGTTGTTAAAAACCATCATTTCTAAGGCTCCAAATGGATCTGGTAGCTGCAATCCACCAAATCTTCCTCCTTCTGTTAGAATTCCGCGATCCAGCCAAAGAACAGTGCTGAAGAAAGTTGTCCATAGGCTTGCTGTGCAAAACTCTATCTTCCTTCACCCATGAGTTGAATTCCCACCATAATGGCATAACTTTATAACAAGTGAAGAAAAGGTGGGAAGCAGATTCCACTTGGCTTTGACAAAAAGGGCAAAGGACGTTTTGGAGGACAATCTGCCTACTAATTAAATTATCCTTAGAAGGAAGCCTATCCCAGAGTAATCTCCATGCAAAGGATAAAGCTGCAGGGGGGATTTTGATTTCCCAAAGCTGTCTAAAGCCACTGTTTGGCTGATGGAGAGGCTGCTCAGATCTGAGACAGTTGTAAGCAGAATTTGTAGAGAAGATTCCCGTTGGTTGAGCTCCCCACACCCAATCATCCTTCAAGTCTGCAACAGGACTTAGAGCTGAGGTCTGGTCTATAAAAGCTGTTGCTTCCCCCAATTCACTATCAAAGAGGTGCCTTCTCCAAGAAAATTTCCACTCCCAGCCATTTTCTCCAAAAATCCCCATGCTTGCCACTGTCTGGAATTTTTGAGAAGATACCTGATATAAATCTGGGTATTTTTCTCTAAGAACAGAGCCATCACCCACCCAAGAGTCTTCCCAAAATAAAATTTGATCCCCGCCACCCAATTTCCAAAGAAATTGCTTGTTGACAGCGGTCATACTACTGTGCTGAACAATTGATCTTAAATCAGACCACCAAGAGGAGAAATTATGTTTATGAGGACCCTCTTCCAAGCCTCTCCAACCCCTGTATTTAGAGGAGAGAATTAGGGTCTTGTTCCAAAGAAATCATACTACTGTGCTGAACAATTAGGGTCTTGTTGTTGGTGGCTATTGTTAGAATATATGAAGAATGTCAATAAAATTTAGGTTGTCTTAAAATAATTAAAACTAGCAATAGCAAGTTTCTCAGGTATTGTATGGGTAAATTTAAGTAAAATTATAATATATAATTAAAAAATATGATGCACTGTGGACCTGTGTTTTGTCCACACTTCAAGCAAAAAAGAGTTCTGTTTAAGATGATGTATAGACAATAACCAGGTTTGCACCAAATGGCTTAAATTTTAGGATGAGATGGTGTTTGAAAATTTATATTCGCTTCATGATATTATTTTCTTATGTCTACCACAATCATAGTATATTACATCTTGTGGGTTTGATTCACTGTTTTTATTGAGTTCCTCTTAGCAAGCATGACTGTAAATTGTACACTAACTATTCATAATATCTTCTCAATTCTTGTTTCTATATTTGCTAGATGGTGGAGCGGCCTTTAGTTGGGGAATTGGAGTGTCCGGTAGACTTGGTCATGGTCATGAGTCAAGCGTCCTAGGATTCTTCAAAAGTTACAGGTTCTGCTAATTCTTTTCTTTTACAATTTTAACCCTCATTAAATATATCTTTGCTCTGTTTTATATATGTTTGGGAAAATTGCACTTGTGTGGTATAAAACTTCACACTTCACCTCCTTGGGGTTGCCCTGTTAACCCATAACAAACATTGTGCTGTTTTCCATCCTTTTTTTCAGTGGAATGTATATTTAGAACTTATTTTAAAAATCTCTAATTCTCATTCTTCTTTTCAGTTTTACTCTCCTAGATTGGGCAGTCATTTTCCCACCCTTTTTTTGCTACCTTGCACTTAGGAGTTGGAATAGGCCATGCCGCATAAGAGAGGCCTATGGCGTAGTCCACATTAGGCCTGGGTAAAGCCAGGGTTTTTAATGAAATAAACTAGGTCAAGAGGTTTATAAAAGTCAAGTTTTAGGTCATTCAAAGCTTTTTAGGCCTAACAAGCTGACCTATTTTAGTAAATATTTTTTTGTTAGTATTATTATTATATTAAAATTTTCATAATGTATTAAAAATCATGTTTATTTACCTTTTTAAATGTTAAGCATGTTGACTTACATAAATAGTTGAGCCTATAAACTTATTGAATGATAAATTTAAGCCCTGTTTCATTAGAGGTCTTATTGCAAAATAGACTTTTAAATAAGTTATCATGAAGGTCAATTTAGACCATAAGATTAGGCTTATATAGTTATATCGTATAAACAAATTAGACTTAACTTTTATAAAGCCTAGCCTACCTTCCTTTCATTTTTGTCTCATGCCTTGAGTAGCAATGGTTTTAATTTTCTTAGTTTATAGTTTGTTTTCCAAAACCATTGTTCATTTTGGTTAAATTGTTGTTGAGAATATTGGTCGCAGAGATGCCTATGATGACTGCCATTTGGATTGTCATCTCTGTACATAATATATATATATATATAGGGGGTAACCTTAGAGACATACATAGATTGGCTGACTGTAAACAATAAGAGGAAAACAGATACAGCAAAAAGTATAATATTAATGATTAATTGAGAAACATTAATTTAACAAAAAACATATTATACAAATTCTAACAGATAATTTAGCTTATATAGAACTCAAGCCAAGTTAATACATAATTTATAGCGACAATACCTTAAAGAGGTGCATGATTTTTCTCTTTTAATAATGGGTCTTGCATATTCTTTTTTTGTAATTGATTTAAGTTGTTGCAATTTAATGTACTAGTTACATACATAACTTAATTTGTTTATTTTCTTGTACTTGACCTTTTAACTTAAAGATTAAAAAAAGATCAGAAGTGCTTGTGACTTTTATCCAATTTGAATTCTGTACAAAAATGTGACACTTTGAATATATTAAAGAATACCTTTTGCACTCAAAACATGTCTGTAGAATTTCGGAAATAGAAGCTTTAAGAAAAAATTCACTATGCAAACATGGCGTCTATATTTGATTCTAGAGAGGTCTAATTATCCAAACAGAGCTGCTTTGACTAGGACTCCATGCAACCTTTACCATACTATACTATTCAGTTTCTGTGTATCTGTATTGATTTACTTTTTCATATCATGCAGTGAGTATACCCCAAGGCTTATAAAGGATCTTGAAGGAATCAAGGTGTGATGTTGTCATGTTGAACGGATTGCCTTCTTGCTTCTAATTTAAGACAGTTATATTTGCTTCAAACTTTTAACTGTAATCTTTATTGTTTTGCCTTCATTCTTGAATGTGTTTAGGTAAAATACGTAGCTGCTGGGTTGCTAAATTCAGCTTGTACTGATGGTACTTGAATCTAATTAAATCTTTTATCTTTTTATATTTTTGTTTCATACCTTATTGTACTATTCATTGGGAATTTGTTTGCTCTATCTTAATGTAAATTTTGCAGAAAACGGTTGTGTTTTTGTATTTGGTGAAAGAGGAATTGAAAAATTGGTATGTCCAATCAGAAGCTATTAGTTTTTACTCACTGTCTACTGCTTGTAATGACTAATATTTTTTCAATCAAAATATTCAGCGTTTAAAGGAGATGAGCGATGCAACAAAACCATCCTTGATCAGTGAACTTCCATCCTCAAAAGAAGTTGCTTGTGGTGGCTACCACACCTGTGTCCTGACAAGTAATTCATCAGTTTCAGAACTTAACCATGTGTTGATTTGTTTGTGATCATTTCTTCACTCTATTGTTTTAATAAATAGATTCTGGTGAGCTTTATACTTGGGGTTCAAATGAAAATGGCTGCCTTGGTATTGGGTATTTCATACTTAGACTTGTTACTTGGTCATTTTCATTTTTTGGCATTTCCATTCTTTTTTGTATATGCACAATTGTGTTTTAATTCTTAAAATTATTTTATCTAGTTCCTCAGATGTCATTCATCTACCTGAAAAGGTTCAAGGGCCATTCTTGAAGTCTTCTGTTAGCCAGGTTTCTTGTGGTTGGAAGCATACTGCAGCCATTTCTGGTAAGTTCTTCCCTTGAACAGACAGAAGAATAAAGAATTGCAATTAAGTACTTTCTTCCTATCATATTGATGTAAAGGCAGCTTTCTTTTATTATAAACGAATAATTTCATTTCATCAAGGCACACATAAAAGAGAGCAAACAAAACATCAATGAATACCCAGTCTCTTGACAAATCTGTAAGGGAAACCCTTTTAAATACTATGTGCTTTACAACAGGTAGTGGCCAAATGTTAGAGGTGGCCATGGGTTAACTTTTATTCTGTATAACTTTATGCTCATCTTAAATTGAACCAACCCATCCATTAAAAAAAAAATCTGAAAAAAGGACAGAAAAATTAATAGGATGGATTTGAGGTGGATAGGATCGGAAGGTAAAGGATTCTATGACAGAATAATTTTGTTCTGTATTTTATGTTTTGCCAAGGCAAAAATATATATAAGAGAGTCACAGCAAAATCTCCTAAGATTGAGCTATACATATTGATTCTCCAAATAAAACTCCTAAGATTACGTCTAGACTAAACAAATTGATTTACATGATCTCAGGCTAATAGTACGGGATAATAATTGCACATAATTGCATACAGATTCTATTATCTCATCATGATCTCATTACCCCCCTCAAGTTGGAGCATGTAAATTACATATTTCCAACTTCCACAACAAAGAGGTGAACTGAGTGGGACCAAGAACCTTAGTAAAAATGTCAGCTAATTGTGCAGGTGTAGGAACTTAAGTAGGTGCAATATTTCCAGTGAGATACTCGTCGCGAATGAAGTGGCTGTCCACTTCGATGTGCTTGGTGCGCTCATGAAAAATCGGGTTCTTGACAATATGAAGCGCTGCTTGAATGTTACAATGAAGTCGCATAGGCTATGGAGAAGACCTTTTAACCATTTCAATTCTCTTGTTACAACTGCCATGGATCAATTCTCAGCCTCAACAAAGGAGCGAGATACTGTTTGTTGTTTTTTAGTTTTTCATGAAATTGGAGAAGATCTAAGGAGAACAAATCATTCCGTAAGGAACCTACGAGTTAAAGGACATCCAGTCCAATCAGAGTCACACCAACTAGATAGTTGCAGGTCACAATCCTTACGCAACAAAATACCCTGTCCTGGATTCCCTTTGAGGTATCGAACAACACGGAGAGCAGCCTCCCAATGGGTCTCTTTAGGCGCTTGCATAAATTAAGACAGCACATGCACTCAGTATGAAAACTCGGGTTTGGTAAAACAAAGGTAAATGAGACGACCTACTAACCGCCTATACTGATTAGGATGAGGAAAAGACAAGTCTGCTGCAAGTGCCAGACGATGATTCTGTTCAATTGACACATTTGATGGCTTAGCTCTCAGAAGTCCAGCTTCGGCTATAATGTCCCCGTGTAAAAATGCATTGTGCACATCCATCTGATGTAGTTCCCAAGATCGTGTGGCTGCTACGGCTAACATGTGCGTACTGTTATCATTTTTACAATGGGTGCAAAAGTCTTTGTGTAATCGATCCCTTTCTTTTGATGATTGCCAAGAATTACTAACCGTGCTTTGAACTGTTCTACACTTCCATCAGATTTATGCTTTATTTTGTACACACACTTCAAGCCAAGTGCTTTCTTTCCTGAAGGCAATTGTGTGATTGTCCAAGTTCCATCAGTCTCAAATGCATGTATCTCATTTTTCATTGTATCTTTCCACCGACTGTCTTTCACCGTGTCAGTATAAGTGACAAACTCCTTTTCTTGTGAAATGGATGCAAGAAAAACACGATGTGCAAGAGAAAAATGGTCATAATTCACATAATCAGTTATGGGATAGGGTGCACCTGAGTCTGTCTTTGGAGAGGGTGAACAGTTGGATGGGCTCAATCTTTTGGTGGTATTTGTCACATAATCTTACAATCGAGTAGAAGGTTGTTTGGTTCTATGTTCTCTATCCAATAATGGCTCGGTTGGTGATATAGATGGAAGTACTGTATCTTGTGTGTCCATATTTTGTAGAGTAACACCTTGTTCATCGAACCCTACATTTGGCTAACCCCCTCTATCATCCATTGTCATATCACCATTTTCTTCCGTACCTCCTGTGTGATCCGTTTCTTCTACACCATTAGTCATATCATCAACAATTTTTTCACAGCTCCAATTTTTAGGAGGAACATCTTTTCTGGTAGTAACATCAATAGAAAAAGGATACTTGGTCTCAATGAATTCAACATCTCAAGAGACAAAAATCTCTTTTGTTTCTAAGTCAACAACTTCCACCCTTTCTTGGAATATGGGTACCCAATAAGCACGCACTTCTTACTCCTACTTGCAAATTTATCATCATTCCTTCTTTGATTATGGGTGTAACATAAGGAGCCAAATATTCTCAAATGTTCATATGCAGGTTGCTGCCCATGTACCATCTCATATGAAGTTTTTTCATTCAAAACAATGGAAGGAGTTCGGTTGATCAAATATGTTGCAGTTAAAATACATTCCCCCTAAAACTTAATAGGAAGATTACCTTGAAATCGCAGTGCTCGAGCCACATTCAAAATATGTCTATGTTTTTCGTTCCACTCTCCCATTTTGTTGGGGTGTTCTGGTGCAAGATGTCTGAAAAATTATTCCGCGATCAAGAAAATATTTTTTCATGCATGTGAATTCTGTCCCATTATCACTTCTGAATATTTTGACTTGTTCATGAAACTGCCTCTCAAGCAGAGCAAAAAAATTGTGAAGCATTGTCAATATTTCTCGTTTATCACCTAATAGGTATACCCATACAACACGTGAATAATAATAAATTATTGCCAGAAAATAAAAAGCACCACAAGTAGAAGGAGTTCTATATGGTCCTCATAAATCACAATGAATTAATTCAAATGCACTAGTGTCTTTATGTTCACTCAAAGGAAACTTCTCTCTAGTATGTTTGGCTCTAAAACAGACTTATGTTTTATTCACTATATTGCTATCTGTGTTTTCTAACCTCAGGAATCAACTGAGTGATTTTCAAGGAAGGATGTCCCAACCATTTGTACCACAAGTCCATGGAATGCAAACCATCAGTTTTGTAAGCTCTCACATTTCGAACTCCTCTGAAGAAATAGAGTTCACCCCTCCATTCACCTGCTCCAATCAGCGTCCTCGAAATATGATCCTGCACAACACATAACTTATCAGTGAATTGAACAACACATTTCAATTCATCCACCATCTATGAATCAAATATCAAATTGCAATTCAATTTAGGCACATAGAGAACATTAGTAAGTTTTAAGCCTCCATCTAGCACCACGCTTCCTTCTTTAATCACTGTTGTATGTTGTCCATTAGGAAGTCCAACTAGACAACTTTGAATATCTCGTAGTTCATGCATATGATTCAGGTTTCCAGTCATGTGGTTGGAAGCTCCTGTGTCAATTATCCATGTATTGGTATCACGCTCACCTGTCATCTTGTCATTAGAGTTTGTTTTTTGAGCATTTAGTAATTCTACCAGCGTCTGCCACTGCTCTGTAGTAAGCCCAATCAAACCTGAACTATCTCCTTATGAGATCTTGGTGTCTGCACTTGTTCCACCACTGTGCACAGCATTTGCACGCACTGTTCCTCCTTTTCCTCGTCCAGTTCCCGAGTTGTTGTTGGAATTCAATTCATATGGTGATGAAATCTTCTTCACCATATCATGTTCTTCTTGCTTATGAGACTCATTCTTAGGAGCCTCCTCTTCATGATGACTCATTGTCACTAAATTTCAAGCAAAACCTGTTGGCTCAGATACCATAAAGGATTCTATGACAGAATAATTTTGTTCTATATTTCATGCTTTGCTAAGGTATAAATATATACAAGAGAGTCACAGCAAAATCTCCTAAGATTGAGCTATACAAATTGATTCTCCAAATAAAACTCCTAAGATTACGTCTAAACTAAACAAATTGATTTACATGATCACAGGCTAATAATACGGGATAATAATTGCATATAATTGCACACAAATTTTATTATCTCATTAGAAGGGTTTAAATTTTATCAACCCAAGTTCCAACCTGAACTAATCAGGACTGGAAATGTCTACTAGATTTAACTTGGATACCTGACTCAAGCCAGCTCTTTTAAGATTTAATTGAGTTGGGTGGGTTCAAGAGTATATCCAACCTATGTCCACCCCTACCAAATGCGAAATCTTGGTCCAAATAAACTTCTCATCACAAGAAATTTCCTTAAAGATGTAAGGGTTACATGTTACAACCTTTGAAGGTAAGCATGTTGTTAGTGTAACAATAGATGTTTACTCAAATGATGAGAAGTTTGTTACTCACCTTGCTGTCTCTAGTCCACATCTGCTAGTATGAGAAGTAGATGTTGAGTTTAGAGGGAGAGAAATTGAGAGGCTGGAATAGTTTGATTGATATTGCTTGAGTAAGTACTTAGGTTATGTTGAACATCTATATAATAAATTCTTTATAGACTAAGTGGGGACTATTTCCTAGACAAAGAGTAAATGGGTGCTACTTCCTAAATACTAATTCCTATGAAAACTAAATGCATTTAACTTGTGATGCACAAACTCGTTTAGAGCATTTTAGTTAGCACCATCATAGATATAGTGTTATACTAGTGATGAGTGATTCCTCTGACTGCCACAGAACCTGTTAGAAAAGTTGTTTTTCTATTAGCAAATTATACTGCCTTTTTTACAATTGTCATATAGGCAGTTAGCTGTTTATATTTCTTAATAAGAACAAGATGTGGACTAAAAGTTAATAATCAGTTTCATGCCTCCTGAAGAAACTTGATCATTTATCTTGTTTCCAGTATCTGTTGGTGGTGTGCTTAGTTTTTCTTTTAAAGATCAAGAACTGCAATTCCCTGCATGTTAACTGGCATATCCTTTATAGATTTCTTCAGAGCTGTAGGCTTTCGATGGAGATTTGATGTAATGCATAGCTCCTTTTTGGATTGTACAAGTTGTGGGATGGATTTTACTTCTAGTTTGCTTTGATAATATTTTATTTAAGTTGATTTAAATTTTAACTTCCACTCACTTGTTAGGCTTGTACCTGATGCTTATACTGTACTTGTAGTTGCGAAAGAAAATAATTTTATTCCTGCCATTTATCCTGGAACTTTTCATTGACTTTCAGAAGGAAGAGTGTTCACGTGGGGCTGGGGAGGTTCCAATGGGACATTCTCTGAAGTTGGACATTCTTCTAGTGGACAATTGGTATGCTTCTGCTTCTAAAACAATTTACAAATCCTAGTATTATTAAAAATACATCAAGAGCTGGTTATGCATGTATACACAATAGTCCGAATGCCAGATTCTATGACAAGGACAACAAAAGAGAACCAAAAATATATTTAAGTAACGAGAAATTGTAAAATTAATCATGACTTTCATATGTATATAAAATTTGACACACAAAAGCTTTCTAATTGAAGGCATATTCTTATTAGAGGAATGTGGGATCTGATAAGTCAGACTGGTGCATCTCTTAAATAAATTGATTAGTTTTTTGCCTTTAGTTTTGCAAAGTGCATAATTATCTGCCATGTGCAACTATAAATAAAGTTTATGCCTTCACTCAGGGTCATGGAAGTGATGTGGATTACATAAATCCTACAAGAGTTTGCTTTGGAGAAGATGTGAAAGCATTGCAAGTTTCATGTGGGTTCAATCATACAGGTGCTATACTTGAATATGCATAGGTTGGCTGCTCCAATAATTCATAATTATTGGTAATTCTTCAAGAAAGATTCAGAATGTGATTCATCTCTTCATGTATCTTCTACACATCACCATGCATATCTTCTAATCCAGGTGGTTGCAGCATGCCCCAATTGAAGCATATATTATCTATCTGTTGTATTATACCATTTTTTTTCTCAGGAATATATATACACACAAAAATAAAGCTTCCAGAGATGTACAATACTTGTGTAAAGAAAGAGCAAAGACAACTGCTTCAAATAAATAATGCAAGGGAATGACAGCAGAGAATGAGATAAGGGGGGAAATTGTTCCTAGGTTTATTATTATTTTTGGTTAGCTGAGTTAATACTACTTACTACAGAAACAGGTAAATGCTTATGTCATTTGCTCTTCTTCTAGAATTATTTAAAGTAACTCGTCAGTTGGCGTTGCAATTATATGAGCCTATATGTCTTGCTATTTGTCACCCCATGCGCGGATACTTTTCCAGCATCATAATTGTAAAGCTTTTAGAGATTCTCAGTGATTTATGGTTCTTCTGCAATCTACCACTGAAGGCATTACATCCATCAAATATGATGCATATGGGAATGAGAATCCCAATAACATGGTAAAGCGGTGAGGTAGTTTTCAAAATCACTCTACTCTCTCATAATAATCGTCGTGCAAGAAGTAAATATTTGTTTTAAAATAATTAGTTTTATTTTTCAATACATCATTAATTATTTTTGTTTATTTATATTTTTTATAATATTAAGTATATAGAATAAAAAATAAAAAAAATGGATTATTTACGATAAGATTAATTTTGTAAAATTATTATTTTATTTATTTATTAATTTTTTTTGTGTGTAAAATAATCTTAAATGACAATTGTAATAAAACGGAGGGAGTACAATGCAATTAATCTTTATGGATTGGCCCTCATTATTGCACGATGGAGGGAACAATAATATTGCACTTCACAAGTCAAACATTGGCGCTCATTATATTTTACACGAACAAGACCGCCTACGTTTTTTACTGTCATAGACTCATAGGTATTATATAGTTAGTATTTACTAATTTCTTTTGGCTATTTTTGATGGAATCTCACTTAATTATTTATTTATTTACAAAACTTTGTTTAAAGAAATTAAGTTGGGTTTTAGTTGGACTGGTGAATATGACTATAGTATTGACTCCGTCAATGTTTTTTTTTCAGCCCGTCAATGTTGCTTGCTTTTTTTTAATGATTTTTTCAACATTGTAAATTATCATTGCAGCAAGCAGAAGCCCAGTATTTCAGTTTTGTTTGGACCCGTGATCAATGTTTTGCTAGTGTGCGATAACATACTGTTATTTAGAAAACAAAACTTGAAATAAGATATTATATGCAAAATGCAATGGCAAAAACTTAAACATCGTTTGATTCCCTTGTTTGAAGAATAATTTTAAATCCGGCTTTATCTTTCTATTCGTATCTTTTTTTTGGTCAACAGTAATATTCTTATCTGAAATGCCACATCTTCACCAGTTCACATAATATATACTGTAAGGTAATAAATGTCTGCGCTGATAGGTCAGTACAGTAGGACATAGCTTTCCAGTAGAGTTTATGATTCGATATTTGAGTTGATAAAACTTTAGTTATTTCGTCCAACCGTTTTAAAAGCAAGTTATCATTATTATGTTAATAAATCTGTCTACTTTGTTATTTTTGCATGGTAAATTGGTAATGATACAATATGTCAAGTATATTATGTTGTTACTAAATCATGAAAAAGGCTACTGGAACTAAAATCAGGAAAAAAAATACTACTTTTCCTTATATATAAGACTCTTTTTAATTTAGTTTATTTTTTTATAAGACATTCTTCTGATTGTTTGATGACTTGAATATTTATTTTTTATAATCTTTAATTAATCACACAGTTATATTAATTAATTGAGAAGCAATTAAGTGAAAAAAGAAATAAAAGATAATCTTAAAAAAGTAATATAAATTATTGATAAATTTAATATAATTAATTAAAAAAATTATTTTTATTATGAATTAGTTATATTTAAGAAAAAAGGTACTACTATAAAGGATTAAAAAAAAGACATGTTAATATAAAAATTTAGCTTTATTTAAAAGTGTTGAAAATTCACCTCTAACTCGCCGCAAATGATGAATGAGTTGTGGAAGTGAAGGCCCCAGAAAATGCACAACACAACGTAATGAGGCTTACTGTTACCAGTGATGAGCGATATGATGAGCCCATAATTGAAAAAGGTGGTCCCCACGTGGTCCCCACTTTAACAAAACCCTATGTCTACGTGCTCTTGTCCCCTCTGTACATTGGGACCCACTCGCATTCAGTGGGATCATTCAATGTGATCATAATCGACTATATGTTGCACATAATTATTATTGTTGAGAGTTGCAACATGACGCCCTTTTTGATCACCTAATTGATTATGGGAGATGCATAATTGATTATCAGGTGTAAAGAAAGAAAAAAAGAAAAGGGAGAAAGAAGTAAGCCTCACTTGGGTACAACAAGGGCCACGATTCGACTTGAGTCATGGGACAATTTTAGCAAATAATATACCGTGTTGTTCTTGAACTTCTTACTTTCACTCCCTTTCTTCATAATTTGAGATGAAAGTTAAAGCATATGGGTCTCACATTTTTTCAAATCTTTTAGTTGTATTTCATATATAACAAACATCCAATCCCATCTATTATTTTCACCCCTTAGCGGCACATTTCACTTTCATTGCTTTTTCAACCATTTAAACCAAACACTCACTTAGTCTTTGATTCTTAAGTTTGTCTTATTTGCTTGGTCACACAGAAAAGAGAATTAGAATGGATAAAAATAATAAGGATAAATAATAATAAGTGGAAAATAAAATCAAAATTAAAGATATTTGATTAAGGAAAAATAAATAATTGATGAAGAGATGAGTAAAAATAGATAAATAATAATAATAATAATAATAATATAGGTCTCATTAATTTTAAAATTATTTTTCCTTTCTAAATCTTCTTAATCAAACAATCCAAACAATTTCTCCATACTTTTCTCCCTTTAGTTGCTTCTCTACCAAAAAGAGGATTAAAGTTCAATATAATTATTTTTTATAAAATTGATTTTAAATTAATTTAAATAACAATTTGATTCCTATAAATATCATACTTGTTTGTCTTAATCTTTTAAGTCTCCATAAAATTATCAAATAACAACATTAATGTAATAAAGATATTGGCAACTAATTAATTGTCATGTCATCTAAAAAACTAATGAATCATCACATAGATGTTTTGTGTAAAACATATTTTTAAACTCTTATTAATTACTCCTTTCCGGAATATTTGACATTTTAAAGTTTTGATAAAAGTATAAAAAATATAATTAATTTGTTGAATTTTAAATAAAACATTGGACAACTTCCTATATTTTTTATTTTTTTAATTAATGACTCATTTATTCTTTAAATGTATTATTCCCACTTAAGTATTTATTAAACTCGTTTTGAAAAAAAAAATGTTTAATGCAACATTAATTTTATAAAATTACATACATTTTGAAATATTTTTTTAAAAACGTCGTATAATCTGAAATTGGAATAGTGGGAGTAATACTCACGTCATTTATTTTGAGAACAATCAAATACTAGAAATTTTTCTGGATAAAGAGAACTTTAAGTTGTAGAACGAATAGTTTACGTAAACATAAACGGGGAGAACAGATCCTTCAATAATAAACTTTAATTTGAATCAGTTGATAAATTAGTAATCCCGCCGCAATTGCAAGCTGAGTAGATAACAACCATTTTTTCTTCTTCTTTCGGTTCATGATAACATAATCATTGCCTGTAAGAGAATGTAATAGGTTTTTTGTTTTTAAACCTTCTTGTTGTTGGTTCCTTAACATGTAAATTAAAATTTAATAAAAAAAATTAATTCAAATAAATAAGTCTAAATAATTATTAAAAAAATGTTAATGGTTGGCTGGCCCAATTTATTACAAATCAGTTCACGTTGGCCAATCAAATTTGCAACTGAAATAGCGAGCTCAATTTAAGATTTTAGCTTTAATTTTTAGAACTTAACCAAATTATATATCGGACTATATGGGGGATTATATGGGCTAGCCAATTTTCACACCCTAAAAATAGAAAACTTGAAGCACATTTATTGTTTAAAAAAAATAGAAAAAGTATTCGTAAAATTGTATTGGTGTGAGTTCGAGTTATAGACATGTAAAATATATTTATCGTTAAAAAATTGAGAGAAAATTTTATTATTTATAATAATCTTATCTAATTCAAATAAAATTATCTTTAATAAAATATGCATGTATTTTATAAAACAAAATTGTATTGGTGTTTAATATTTTTTCTTTGTGTAATTGAAAAAATATATTTTAGTTATCAAGAAGATGTGAAGACTAATTCTTAAACAAGCACAATTTTATTGACAAAACTAATAAAAGATGCAAGATGTATTGAAATAATAATAACAACAAAAAATCGTATTAAAGTTATTTTAGTTTTAAACTTTTCATTAGCTGTATTGTGTAGATATTATATTGTATTGATACTAAAATTGAACGGATCTGAAATTAAATTATTCATGAACATGTACGTAGTGTGTATGCATCATGTGATAAGAATAGAACTGTGTTGTTTTGTTAGCTTGCATTGGTAACTTGAATTTGTGCTGCTTTGCTCCTCGTTTGTTGGGTTCTTCCGGTTCTACGCTTCCGCTGACACAAACATGACAGCTTCTACTACTCTTGAGGCTGAGCAATGCCCTGTTGATCTCAACTTTCAACTTCCTTTTACTTCTCTTATTGTAACGTTTTCTATGGAACACATGGTTCATTATCACATGTTTTAAACCATTTCACCCAACTCATTTTATTTTATGCTATACAAAACAAATCACCTTTGTATTATGCTTTGTAAGGATCAATTAGTACATGGTTGCATTAAAGTTTTTACAATTTTCATTTTGTAAGTTGAAGTTTTTTTTTAGAGATTGCAAGTATTTTTTATTAGTAATAATTATGTTTGAGTTAAATACAACTATTATGGACAAATAATGTATGTCTAAAACTCAAACTCAAGAGTACGTATTAAACAGAAATAATTGTCACTTGATTCACCATCTCAAAGTATGTTTGGATTGATATTCCTTTTCATGCGGCATGAGTTCCAAGACAGATCATATCGAATGGCTGAACGGAGAAGCAATTAATGAGTGATGCATTGACTAACTTAAGTTTGGGGCTCCATCATCTAATTCCCAACACATGCACTCAATAGTTGCAAACTTAGATTTGGAAACTTGGTTCGAAGTTCAAATATATATACATAGGTGTATAAAATAATCAAACAGAAATTTCAACTTGTATAGCTTCCAATCCTAAGTTAGTTCTTCTTCGATATCTAAGGTATTGTCTATTTAGATATTGATTTATCATCACAATTTTATCATTGGTAAAAGATATTTTAATGAGTTGAAAGGAAATACTATTTATAAATTATTATTGATCTTGACTCCTAAATTATGTAAGACTTTGTGACTTCTAAGATATCATAAAATTAAGTTTAATTAACACAAAGCAAAGATATATTTGAGACAACTAAACAAGAAACCAAACATAGCTTTATTCCTTATTATTTCTGGAAGAGGAGAATATCTTAAGACTTATAAAATAAATGATAAAATTTTATTTGTCGGATAAAATATTGATGATTTAAATCTCAAATATGTATCTTATATATAATTTATTAAAATGAAAAATATTTTCCTAATGTATCAATTTTTTTAATGAAATAAAGATTGTTTCATCTTTATCTAATAACTATAAGTCTCTAATTAATTGACTATTAAAGTAAGTCAAATCCTGATATCTCATTGTAGAAAGAATTATCTACTATTAGGTCGTCACTCAATATATATTTTGATAATTATTTCTACAATGAAATCACAAGTAGCATATTATCTCTAATTTTTATTTTATATATCATCTTAGAATGAATAATGTAAGAAGTATAACTCAACTAAAAAAATATATATAAGCTGCACTTTAAAGATAGAAGCAGCTGATGTAGAACTTGAATATTTTCCAATACGACTAATGCGATTCAATCTAAATAGATTTTAGTTTTGCCTAATACTAAAAACGATTGATAACTAAAATAGATGTTCTGACCACTAACAACTAAAATAATAATTTGTGATGGCTAACAACTACTAACTATTTCTGACAGATAGCAACATAGAATTGGACTGAGAAACAACCTATAATCAGACCTACTTCTTGAAGACCAGGTTGGAGGAAGATTCAAACATGGAAGGTTGTTGCAGGTATTTCTCAAAGCCTAAATGCTTTATGAAGCCATGATTTCCTGGAATTTTTTTTTGGAAAAATGGATAGTGGAAGTTAACAACTCTTTTTCTGTGCGTGGAATGAAGTTATTAGAGGTCAAAACATGAAAAAGTGTCCAAGAACATATTTCAAGACAAGTGTCAGTGAAGGAAACATGCACTTAAAATTTTCGTACATGGGTAGTTATCAGCAAATTAGTGGCATATCCAAAAAATGGTTGGTGTTTGTAAGTGTTCGGAAAATATTATAAATAGCAAAAATATGACGTAAACCTAATCCCGACCAAATCAGTCAACTTTATATTTTATAGCCGTTATCGTATTATTTACAAGTTTTTTTATTATTTTCCTTCACTATTTTCCTTTACCGCAAATTTATAGTAGTAGTATAACATAGAAATTGTTCAACCACTACTAAAGAATTCTTTGGAGTTGATTAGCAATCCAATCAATGAACAATATCTCTTAATTGAATCAACCATCTAAAGAAAATCAACTTGATAATTATAGTAGATTTCACGCGTACCAACACCAAGAAAAGCGGATAACAATTTCTTTAAATGAATTAATCCTAATTTATTTTACTATTGAAAAATAAAAAAGAAAAAGACTAATTAATCACCTTATTTTTTCAGTATGAAGTAATTAAATTTATTTTAAAGAAGTAATTATCAAAAAAAATATTCATATGAATTAATCAAACCTTGCATAAGAAAATCACCGAATCCATAAAAATTTCAAAACGCAACGGATTGGCACAAAACTTAATTAATTTTTTTCTTCTAAATATACCAATTTGATATGAACATATGCTCTTAAAATTGCTCGAAAAAATATGCTTGCGAGCATGAAGATAAAATATTGGAGCGTATGTACCTTGAAAAGAAGAGTGGTACCCTCGTGACAAGGCTCTCCTTGAGTCAGGGTAGTCTTAATTTTCCTCGTATTGATGGTGTGTAAAGGGTGCCTCAGTATCGAATTACGTGGTCCATGGGTGCTTGTTAGGCCTGAGGTCGTCCTATAATTAGTGTTTCAAACTTGCACGAGTGCCAAGATTCTCGAGCATATGTAAAAGAGTGTTGAGTTAAATCTGGGTGAATAATATAATAGACCTTGTAGTTTAGGGCCAACATATATGTTTGCTTTATTTGACTATATGGGTAGAAGGGCTATGCTAATAAAATAGTTTAGAAGATGTCAAAAACGCTATGCAATAGAACACTTAAAGAGAGAGCCTCTGAACAAACTAAAAATGCAAATTCTATTCATAAAATGCAGACGATATTTCCAGGGACGGAGCCTGCATTAGTTTTTATATAAAACTCTTATAACTTTTTTTGTTACAAAAATTCTTATAATTTGACACTTAAAAAATGTTAACTATTTTTTATATAAGGAACATAATTTAAGATAGGAAACAAACAAAACTAAAAGAAAACTTCATAATTATTTATTATTGGTTAAGGACAATTCATAAATTATAAACTCTAGCACTCTTATTTTGAGAATCCATAATAAAGCAATATACGTACCATTTTCAATTTATAATATACTGAATGTATATAGTGTATTTCCATGTTCAATTAATTGATATACATGTAAACTAATAAAAAAATTAGATATCCACAACTTGCATTTTAGGGTTGTTGCTTTGCCACTTTGGTGATGTAAAGTGTTTCTAGAATTGATTTCAAATTAAGCCAAATACCATTCATGATTTATGAGTATTGTTTACTTGTTTATTTTGATTTATGAGAATTGATTTAAGATAATTTTTTAACATCAATGGCCTATAGTAATATGCACCCCTTTAATTTGAAGGTGTGCTCGTTATCCCCGACCTTTTTTCAATGCAGTTAACTTGATTGGAATAACTAGCATTCGTACGTAAAAGAATGGGTCATTTTGTTGTTTGATAAAAAAAAGTCATTTACGTAATTACTCCCAAGTTGTCAGCTTGCATCGGAACTTATCAAGCAGCATTCAAACACCGTGGTCTACGGACGATGAGATACTTTTTCCATTTTAAAATATTTAATAATTCAGTATTTTTAATTGTTTAGATTTATTTGTATTTTTAAAAACTAAAAAAGTTAATTATATTTGTTAATTTATTTTTCCTTCTAAAATTTCTTCAAGATAATTTAACATATATAATATACAAACTAAAAAGCTAAAATTTTAACCACTTTTAATAACAGTATTTTTAAAAATTAATTTTATTTAAATAAATTTGTTAATGTTTTTATACTACCTTTTAAAAACGAATCTGATTGTACACCTTAAGCTTCCTTTTCTAATTTCCGTATCAATTTTACCATATATTTGAGTATTTTTAAATTTAAAATAAAAATATGTAAGAGATAAAAACATCATTAATGTCAAGAAATGTGAAATACGTATTTTAAAAATTATAATAAATATTTTTTTATTGTTAATAATAATAATAATAATTTTTGTTATAGAAACATAAATTTATAAAATCATACTTTTAAGATTGGGAGAAAATTATGTAAACGTATAATTTACTTTGTTTGTTTTACATGACATTTAAGATTTTGACATACTTATTATGAAATATAATTAATATTTTGAATTTCATTAAAAATACTCTTAATATTGATTAAGAATACTTCTAATATTGATTAGGGTATCCTAGAATCCTATGAAAAAAAACATTTAATGCTTCATCGTAAAACAATAACTATATTTTAGAACAATTTTTTTTTGTGCTAAAAAGTCATATAAATGGAAATGGAGGGAGTAATTAATATTACGAAAACAACTTATTCTTTTAAAGTTAGGGTAGAAGATGTTTTTTTATCCTTATGTTTCAGTTAAAATTGGTTTTAGTTCTTATAGTTTTAAATCATTTTGATCCTAATATTTTTTTTTAAAAATAGTGTATAAACATTATAGCTGAGAATTTAAGCTCATACAACTGGGCTAGACGATTGAGATTTAAGTTAAGAGAGTGTGGTTTTGGATTCTGGACTGGTATATGGCCGTGCGGGTAAGCGATCGTACAGGAGAGTTTGAAAGTAGGGTTTGGAAAAGGCTAAAAATAATAAGGTAATCATGAATGAATCGCATTAAAAGCTAAACCCTTTCCTTTTGTCTTCTTCTCTCTGTTTGACTGCCTCTAGCAGGTAACAGGTCGGTTGGTTCACCGGCATTACCAGGTCACTCGCATAGGAAATCTAACAAAATTCCTACTTTTTAAGCCTACTACACTCTGCATTATGCATCATACACTTATTTTTACTACTTTATTTGTATAAAATTACAAATAGTAGGGACTGAGGGGCCTCTTCCCAATCTCAGTCTTTTGTTTTGTGGGGTGGTGCTGCTGCTGTCTGCTCAAGTAAATTGGTTTGTTTTAGTTTTGTTTATATATGAGTTTTAATTTATCTTTGACCATAGCAGTTAGTTTAAATGCCCTTTTGCACAAGTTAATTTGGGAACAAAAAACATCTGAAATGGGTGGCTAAAAAGTGCCATTAGTGTAGTGTGAGTCAGTGCTCTCTCTCTCTCTCTCTCTCTCTCTCTCTCTCTCTCTCTCTTTGTCTATATATAAGAAGCTATAAGCGGGTTAGGGTTTTCAGAGTGAGAGAGGGGACAAACCGCAAAACGTTGAGATGGGTTAGTAGAGGTGTTGAGGGGAATGTTGGCTGGCTCGAGGCTTTTCAAAGAGGAGGTTCTCACTGGCAAGAACTATAAGGCTTCGGACCAGGCTTCATTCCCCTCAAAAATTGTGTTTTTGTGTTACGGGGGCTTCATTTCTTCTTGGATTTGTGTTCATCAAGTGCCAAAGGTTGTGTTGTGTTGGGTTTTCATGTTGGAGGCTACATATGCATTATTATGTGTGTATATGTTTGGTTACAAGTGTGTAAGCTAGCCCTGCAAATGTTAGGTTGAGAGGAATGTTGTCTGGCTCGAGGTCATGAAGATATACATATGAAAGTGTTAACTTTTCAGTTAATTTCTAGGATAAATTAATGGAAATTAATTTATACCCTAAATGATTCTCGGACCAGGCTTCATTCCCCCCAGCCAACATTTGCTACTCAATATATATACAGCTACTTAATTTGCGTTTAATTTATGAAGATTCTCATCTTCATAGGATTAATTGGTAAGGCTTTCTGTTTAAATTATTTTAATTAGTACATGTTCTTCTGCTAACTATATATATGCTGCTTTCTAGTTTTTCATCTTGCTATCAGATACCACTGAAGAAGAAGGCTTTTTAATTTTTAACTCTTACAAGATTGGAGAATTTCCAGAAGTAAGGTTACTTATATAAACTGTTTGTTATAATTTCCTATGAAGATATATATACTATGGTTTACCCCTTTTACTGTCTAGCCTTGTTTCCATTACACCTGTAAGTGACCTTATGAAGGCTGCTTCTTCAAAGTTTCCTGCTTGAAAGGACGACTAAACTAAAAGCGAGTGAGTTCATATGCATTTTTTTTGTACATGGTTGAATCATTTGATTTTTTTCTTCTTTTGAATAAGAAAAATACAAGGACCAAAAAGTTACTCAGTTTGCAGCTGTTTATATGATGCACACATATATTTCACTCATGAAGGAATTAATTAACATCTATACTCTTCAGCGTCACCAATGCCAAGTCCAAGTCTCTCTAGTTTTCTGCAATATTAATTTAAGATTAGCATTTGACAGATGACAGAATGTGAATAGGAATATAGTATTGTTGTTGTTATTATTATTATTATTATTATTATTATTATTATTATTATTATTATTATTATTATTATTATTATTATTATTATTTTGAATAAATAAAAATTGGGTAATCAGTCCTGGCCCGAATGTTCATTTCTCATGGACAAGAAAGGTGCAAGCATGTACAGTGAAAACCTATCAGATGTGAAATTCTTTCTTCCTTGCTTTTATCTGCAGTACTCTTAGCCAGCTTTGTCTCTAGGTCTTTCTTGGGTTTCAAACTACAACATCCCTCCCTCCTCTGAAGTCCTTTCAGCTTTTTTTGAATTAACCCGTTTTCAGACTGGTGAGTGAAAATTATAGGGAAGGGAAACCTCTCAATTTACCGGGGAAAAAAGGGCATCATTTTCATGAATCTGATCTGAATGAAATTTGTACTTCATGCAGGTAAATCAACAGTTACCAAGTGAAATTCATCGCAGTGAAAAACCTAAAAGTTAGGTTTCATTCACTCAAAATATTTTTATATATGGTTTTACTTTCCAACATTCATATATACATTAAAATATATTAGTTAATGTGATTTAAAAAAAATTAAATGTTCATATGTTTTTATTTTATGTTGAAAAATTAAATTTAATTTAGGATTGATCTTTGATTCATAGTAACTTTAAATAGTTTTTTATTAGAAAAAAAATTATACTAATTTTTTATTGGATAAAAAATGATACTATTTAATTCAAGAGTACTAACTTAATTTTTAATTAAAAACTCTGAACATAAATCACATTATTTTAAAATCAAGTTTAACTAAAATTAATTTTACAAAATTCCCCCAAACATACACTAAATTTGTTAGAACATCTCTGTATACTGCACTTATACTAGACGTTCTTAATTCATTTTTAGTGGATACTATATAATACCATCACATTTAACAACTTCAACCCTTTTTATTCTTTGTAAAAAAATAAAACAAATTTTAATTCAA
This sequence comes from Glycine max, assembly GCF_000004515.6. NCBI lineage: Eukaryota > Viridiplantae > Streptophyta > Magnoliopsida > Fabales > Fabaceae > Glycine > Glycine max. The sequence goes on from NC_016091.4 coordinate 46,799,965, forward strand.
ATCGCATGAGAACTCGGTGAAATGAATCTTTAGTACATAGTATTATTACACCAAAAAAATAAAAATCATAACTAATTCATTATTTGTATAAGAACCTTTTCTTACATCTAAAAGTCGTGTCAGCTTCATTCAACAGTAATTCTGAATAAAAGCCTACTACTACTATTAAACTGAGAACTATACTGAAACTTGCATAGGAGATGTTGTGAACTTTTCTAGTAATAATTATTATAAAATATAAAGTATGATTTCTGATTGAACTTAATTTTTTTTAATTAAGAGTACATTAAAATTAAATTAGTTATTTTTTTAATTCTCTGGTTCAATAAAAAAATCTTGATTAATTGATTCAAAGTTTAAGCTAGAAGTAAATAAAATCTGATTAATTAATTCAACGATTTAATCTTTACTTTATTATATTAAATACTTATATTCAATCACTTTATTATTATTATTATTATAAACATGCATTCAAATTAATATGTGCAGTCAAAGAGTCAGCTTAATTGGTTTGATCGAATAGAATTTGTGAATTAGATATTAATTTTTATTCACACCGATAAAACTATGCGCGCGTATGATATGGATGATCTGTTAGGCTTTGAAACGTAACTGTTGAATTTATTGAAATTTGTTGTGTAGTGAAATGGCAGGCATGAGTGCTAATAAAGGCATGCTATGTATGCATTCGTTGATGAAGGTGGTGGAGGAGGAAGATGATTCCCTTCCCTTAATGAAATAGAAACAGAAAGAGATAAGAGAGAAGATATATATGTGCTGAAACAGTTAACGAGAAGAAGTGATGACAAGAGAAGCTAGCTATGGATTCTCTGTCCGTGTATGCACAAGCTGATGCAAACTTAACAGAGGAAGAGAAATTTACTAATGCTTCCTCTATCTTCTCTATGGATATGCAAACAAGTACGTGTGTGTGTGTGTCTGAGTTCTGAGATGTGTGTTTTAGTGTAACGTATTTATGGGGCTTTTAAAGTTGTTGAAATTTCAGAAACCATCTTTGGGAAAGCTTGATTGGATCAGAAGAAGAATCAGCTTCCTCCTCCTTTCCGTGGAGTCACACAGTAGTAATAGAGATTTTGAAATTGGAAATGCAAAAGAAACAAGAAAGAGAGAGAGAGAGAGTAGTAAAATAAATGACAAGTATCTGACGAATCTTGGGAAATGAAACAGAGACAGAGCTACCCTGGGAACGATTCATCGCCAAGCAAGCCAACTTGGTCTCTGTCTCTTTAAAGAGGGGAAACTACTGCCAACCCTTTATTTCTGACACTTTCATCATCAATTTATTATCACCACTGCCCACCTAGGAATACAGAATTTTTTTCAAACACAAATGCCTACTCACTCTTTTAGTCTTAGGACTAGTAATTATAAAATGAAAAACAAAATCATTAAAGGTACTATTACTTGGAAAGCATTATTACTTTATTGATAAAAATAAGTCAAACAACTCTTCAGGGACTTCTGCTCTGACTCGACTTATTTATTAAAAATATTAATTTGTTTTTTTTAATTAATCAAATTGATCAGATTTAATTTTGTAAAAAGACTATTAAATTTGATAAGTTGGTATTTTTATATAATTATACATACAATATTTATATTTAATATACATTTACTAATATTAACATTAATAATATGTTTGATAGACCTGTTTGTTTATTTAAGTTGGATGGCTTACTTAGGCATACAGATTTATTCACTTGTCTATGAGTCTTTTATAAAAGAAATCATATAAATATGCTTTAAGTTAGATTAAAATTTTAAATAAATCATGCTAAAACTTAAAAAACAATTTGTAATAAATAAATAAGTCAGGTTGAGATAATATAGGATAGACTTATGCCCACTAAAGTTTGGTGAATGCATCCTTAAAGTACATTTTAAGTAAATAAATATATGTACTAATAATATAAAATATCTTTGTGCACATATACATTAAATTTAGTTGATTTTTATAATAATTAAAAATTAAATGCACACATTTTTAAATAAAATTTTATTGATTTTTTAACTAGCATTATTTATAAAAATTAAAAATATGATAAAATACATTAATAATTTTACTTACGAATGATTTATATATACTATTGTTATTGTGCCTTAACTCTTACGTAATTGGAATTAATTATTTCCCCCCTATAATTATGAGGGATGCAAAATTCAACTGCCAAGCTTTCTTACTCACTACAAGGTACCAACAAATTAGACATGCAGCCCATTCTAATATGGGCATCATTGTGCTAAACTGTGTTTATCAGTTTATGCAATGATCTTCTCCGTTCTCACTAACTTAAGTACTACTATAACATATATAAAATAACATATATAAAACTTAACTATAGTATTTGATGAGATTGGAATAAAATTCAAATTTTAATAAGAGACTAGCACCAAAAGTGTATTTACTTAAATTGTGTACATTTTAAAACATTTCAATGAAATGTGTATGCATTTTGGTGGTCTAGGGATGCATGAATATATGAAGATTCTCAAACAGATATAGAGAACATGAGAGAGAGAAAAGCTTCAATTCATGGGAAAGGGGCAGTGAGATTACTTGAGTCACAAGCACATGTACCTCAACTCAGTTTTAATGTTTACGCATGCATTACAGGATTGAGAGGAAGTGATGGGTCCCGTTTGTATGCATCCTATCCTATCAATCTCATCTGCATTCTTTCTTTCTATGTACCGTTAGTTCCAATTGTTGTCTAACGTTCAATACCGTGACTCATACAACACACGTTGCTTTCTTTCTTTCTTTCTCATACAAAGGTGTTGGTGGCATTCACAATTACTATTTTGACGGCACTGTATTTTATGTACTGTACCATAATCTACAATGGCCTAAACATGGTGCCACACCCATATATTAATAATATGTTAATTGCATTAGTTGTTACACGGGTAGATTGGTAGGTACAAGGTCCCCAAGACATGGAAGATCTTCCATCTTTTCCTCTTTCAGTTTAGTTGAAGTTGACTGAACACGATCCGTAAGATATCTTCGTGGTTTGAGATCAAAGCTTAGCAACCAGTTACTTGAGGGTGCATCTTTTGGAAAGGACGATTAATTGCCGCTTGAATTTCTATTATTGAAAAACTTTCAAAGGTAAGAATTAAGAAATAGGGGTATAAAACAAAATAATTTTAGTTTGCGTCAGATAATTTATTATGATAAAATTATTTTTCTAAGTATTCATTCTAATTATATATTTATAAATTGAACTTAAAACCTGTTGTTAATCCAAAATAATTTCACGTTGATTCTTGTACTTTGTAATAGATATACCCAAGATTTGCTATCTTTACATGTATTTATATGCATGATTAACCATGTATGTTAGGCAGGGACAAATAGAAGTTAATGACTATGGAGACAATTGCTCCCACAAAATAATTTTTTTTACTTACAATATTTGATTAAAAAAAATTCCCCATAAAATATTCTCCATAGACAAATTTTGTTATATGAATGTAAAAAATATAATTAAGAGATAAAAATAGAATAAATTTGTATTAATTTTATTATTTTGTCCTCGTTTTACTCCAATAATAGTAAACATATATAGTAAATTAGTGGTACAAGCACGTGTCTTGATTCGATTGTAATTTGTACGTAAAAGCTTATATAAGTAATCTGAATTTTTTTATCATAAAATATAATTATATTTTCTTAAAAGTTTATAATATTTTTCTTCTGTAAAAAATAATATATTATTTTCTTATTCCATTAAACAAATTTTCTGGATCAGTATGTAAGGTAGATATGCATCGAGTGAATGATTTGCAGGTGTATGATAATCGATACTCGTTTTTTTATGTATATATATGGAAAGGTTTGTTATCTATCTTTTTAAAAATGCTAAAATATATAATGTTTAAGGATAGCTAATTATCAGTCATGTTATGCATACAAATATAATGCTAATTATAAAAAAAAATTGTTTAATGATTGGTTTTAAAAAGATAAAACATTACTATTCTTATTGCTGTATTTCATACTAATATTAATTGCATTTCACATCTAGTAATTCACTTACAATTATGCATCATAACAAAAATATGAATTTAATATTCCTTAACGGACCCAAACATTGGGCTTTTGCAGAGGGAAGTTTGCTCTAAGGAATCGCCCAGTTACGGTCCCACAGCTAAAGGTCAACCAATTAAGCTAATGCAAACGAGTGGTGTTCAGCTGTTCATTTCTTGAGCAAAACTTTTTCAAATTACACTCTAAACTTTTTCAAATTACACATATAATGTCACTCTTCTTTGTTTCCTATACTAATTTTTCTTTATGTTTGAAACAATTAATTATACTAACACCTTCTCATATATTATACTAACACTCTTTTAATCTTCAAAAACATCACACTGACACAAATTTATATAACATTAACACACTTACACCCCTTACATCAGAGATGTGATCAGGGTAATTTACTCTTAAAAAAAAGCATCCATACTAGAGAACAAACGGGTCATTACAGCTATGAGTTGGACACTGGCAGTGGCATTAGTTCATAGTATATGATCCTGTGAATTGTATATGGGAGCTTCCTTATAAAATTAGAGAGAAAATCTCGTGTTTGAAATCAATGCGATTACATTGCCTAGTGAGCTATATAGAAGCTGCAGATATTAATGAGTCGTCAATGACTGAATGTGATTATAGAGATACAAAACCTCCCATTTCGTCTGAACGTGACAAAGTAAGTTCCTTCATTGTTAAGAATAATTTTTTATATAAGAAATTCTAATATTTAAATTTCTTGTGATTTCTTACGATTTATTGTATTGGAGTAAAATTTTATATGAATTTTTTATAAATGATATGATACTGTGGAGACCATAAAAAATAATATGGGAACCAAAGAAAGATGATTAAAAAACCCATATAAATTTCTTACCTTGGAGATGCTCTAAATATGTACATAACGTGTTGACATGTCCAAAACCAATGCATATTGCCAGTCAGCCATCCATCCATTTATCTTCATGCATCACACTCTATTAATTAATAACAGTTATCGATTTAAAACTAACCAGTCTCAATAGCCCCGATTTTCAGTCAACTCCATTCCTAATAAGAAGAGCTATCTAGAATAATATAACAAATCTTAATTCTCTATACGACCGGCGTAAACTTTTTAAATAATATACTTTTTTCACAACTAACTAGATAATTGCCAGGTAAATGCACCCAAAAAAAGAAAGCCTAGAAAAGACAAGTCACCTGGTCTTCAAGAAATATAAGTTTTACAATGATAAAAGAAAACGTCAGGATTTATCTCCTCCAGTGACATGAATTTCGTACGCAACCTTTGCATCACATCCAATCTAATGCCAACAAAAGCTGTTGTCATTTGACAGTATTTTCTAACAAAAAAAATCCCAGATAATTACTTCAAAGAAGTACCTAGGTAGTACAATTTTTCACTTTATTTGATTTTGAATTATCCTCCCATGCCTTTTGATCAAGCACCCCGGTCTATCAAGTACAGAGAAGCCCTTTAATTTCCAATGCAGTACCCTGAACCATTTCCAGTATCCAAGGGAAGAATTGCATTAGGTGGAGGAGGCAAACTAAAATGGTTTTTCTTTGTAATGCCTAGGACATGCAACAGTGCCATGTGTGCCACGTACTGAGATACTGTACACTTTTGAACAATTCTAACCTAGTGAAAATAAAATATTTTTTATGATACAAAAGTTATCTTACTCCATTGGATCTTTTTAATTTTAAATCCATGGTTTCAAATTTTTTTCCTTCTTTTTTGTTCTTTCTCTTCTGTCCCAATTTTATCCCTTGAAAACCTTTTTCTCTATCGATCTAACTTTCCCTCAGAGACCACCCACATCAACAAGCATCACCACAGGTTGTCACCATTGCTAATCAGACTCTTTCACCGCAATCACCCAACAACAACAACAACACAATCTCCGTGAACAACAACAAACCAGACAAATAATAACCATTGTTTGTTGCGGTATTCAAATTGGAATTTCTTCAACATAGTGAAAGAGAGTGTTGAGTTTTTGAAGTTGAATATCACGCATTTCTCAAGCCCCGATCAGGGACAAAAACTAAAATCCCTAACATGTCTACACACCACAATGATTCACGCGTTTTTATCCGATTTGTGGCTTTTAGCTTAATGGGTTTTTGGTTCTGCTCCGAACTTTTGCAGATTTTAATTTTTTCTTTGGTGATAAACTAATAATTACGAGAACTTTGGTTCTACAATTTCTTTTTTCTATTTTTATTCCTTCACATATCCTATGTGTCAAATTGGGTGATTTAAGAGGGAGAAAAATGAAAATGAGTGAAAAGGGAGGGATTGTATAATTTTGTTTTGTTTGATTGGAAGATAAATAAACAGCAGAAAGTGTCAAATTTTATGGGTTTCATCATTTTACAAATCCTTCCATATTTGTCCAGATTAGAAGATTATTTTTGTGCGTCTCTATTTTTTTGTTATTATTTTTTCTATTTTTTAAACATTAAATATTTTTTTATGAATATAAATATAATAAATAATTTTTGTGTTAAGAAAAAATACAAAGAAAAAATATTTTACATTAGTGTGAAAATGTTTTTTTTATTAATTTACTTAATTTTTTCCACTCTTTTTTTTTTTCATTCATTCAAACAAGTGAAGAAGAAAAAAATCTATTTGTTTCATCCAAACAACACATCCTTTTCATCCTATTTGTATTCTTCCTATTTTTTCTTTTCTTTTATTTCTTTTCCCTCTATTTCACTTGTAATCAAGATAAACCATTGTGTTTGGTTACGATACATTTATTATCTAATTTCGATTAAAAAAGACAAATTTTTCAATGGTTCGGGATCTGCATTTTCAAGATAACTTGTCAAGAGGAAAAGAAAATCATATGAAGTTCATTGTTCCCTAAAAGCAAATTTTAAATATAAATAAATATTTATTTTCATCTATGAGAGTGTGAGACATTAATATTTAAAAGATGAAAAATTCAAATATAATATCTGAATACGTAAAATATGTGACAAATTAATCTTATTATTAATTCTCATAATTTATTCATATGTCTATTTAACACTTTGTGATAATGTGACCATAACTCTTGTTACATGTTTAAAAATTGACTTTTTTAATTTAATCTCTAAATTTAATAACTTATTTTTTTTCTAAAATTTAATCATTTAATTATGTTTTGATCCCTGACTTAAATGTGTTATATTTTTTTTAATACGTAATTAAATTCATCAACCAAAATATTAGTAATTGATTAAGTCATCACAAGGGTGTAAATTAGGAAGAATATTGAGAATTAACAGCAAAATCAATTTATCTCCCTTTAAATAAGTTCAAATATTAAATTTAAAATTTTCATTCTTGTTACCAATTTGTTAGTGTCTTAACCCTAACATCCAAATGATTATTTACCCTTTAACTATCCACCTTTGGCACACATGAAAATATGGCAATAAAATCATCCATTCCGATGAAATGACGAAAACAACCGCACCACCGTGTGTGTTGTTGGAACCACAAGTTCAGAAGCCCCGCTAAACGACAAAAAGCAAAACTGGTGGCTACGACGCAAGTATCTTCATTCAAACTGTCACCAACAACATCGCTCTTACTCCCATGAGTGTAATCAAACCCACCCAATGGAACACTCGTTTTGGTCACTCCCATGAGACATGATCGCCTCCACCTCCACTTCCACCAATGTTGTACCTCACCCTCTGCGCTTTCTGTCCAAACCAACCTCACATTCCACTACGAGGTTTCTGTCTCTCACACTCCACTCTCGGGGCATCGCTGTTGCACTTTCCTCGTCCAGTAGAACCACCCCCTTGAAGCCCACGTGCCACTTCAACAGCAAAGATGGAAGCTTTGAGCTGCATGAGGATGAGGATGAGCGTGATGTGCATTGTGAGGTCCAAGTGATTTCGTGGAGGGAGCGCAAAGTTAACGCCCAAATCACGGTTGATGCTGACACTGAGTCCGTTTGGAATGCTCTCACTGATTATGAGCATCTTGCTGACTTCATCCCAAATCTTGTGTGGAGGTAATGCTAGTGTTGTTATTCGCGTTCAAGTTAAGAAAATAAAAATGCTTTTACTTTGTATTGGTTGTGATTGAGTTAAAAGGTACAGTTTGTAAGGCCTTTGTTTGTTGTTGTTGTTGTTGTTGTTAGTGGGAGAATTCCTTGTCCGTACCCAGGAAGGATATGGTTAGAGCAAAGGGGATTCCAAAGGGCAATGTATTGGCATATAGAAGCTCGTGTTGTGTTGGATCTTCGAGAAGTCATCAATTCAGTAAGTGTCTTATAACACATACACTGTGTGAAAATGGGTACTGTGGGTGTGTTTGGTTTATCTTTTCAAAATCTGCTTTAAGTTTTCAAAATGCAAGGAAACGATGTTGCTGAGACAGCTAGTAGAGGATAGTACTAGGCACAGAGCAGAGTGTGAAATTGAGGGAGAAGTTTAACAAAATGAAGAAGATGATGAGGAAACATCTTCTAGCTATTTTTGGCTTTTAGTTTTTAAAACGCTTTTTTTGGAATAATTTATAAAAAAAATTTGAATAAGAAATTGATTAATGAATGATATGGAATTGTTTTAGAAAACATTTTAAACCAGAAAAGTGAGAAGAGAATCTAACAGACCCTTAATCTTTGGTACTCCAACCCATGTTTTCTTGTACAATTTGCCCTATGAAACTTATATATGATCAATTGGTCATATATGAAGAATAGTTTGGTTTCTATTAACAGTGGATGTGCTAATTTGAGTTGATAGATTAGTCAGTCAATAGAAAAAAGTCCACAAGAGAAAAGTCGATTATTTGTTAAATTAGTACTGCTACATTTGTTATTTTCAATTCTTCAGGCATGGGATCGAGAACTTCACTTTTCCATGGTTGATGGGGACTTTAAGAAGTTCGATGGTAAATGGTCCGTAAAATCTGGAACAAGGTATAAAATCCATTTCTCGAAGCTATTGTCTGCAAAGCAGCTTTGCATCCATCTAAAGATACTGTTTGTGTATTTAGTATAGTAAGTCATATCAATCTTAAACCATCAAACTCAAAGTTTGAACTCTACAATGAAGTTCTGATTCTGATTAATGAAAAGGCTTCACTTTAGTTAGGCCTTCATCAACTTGCTGTCTGATACTGTATATTAGAATTTGTCAGACTTCCTGCGAGATACAATAGAGTTGGGGTAATAATTCATTTGAATATAACACAATATAACTATGTTTTAAGTATCCTCTTCTTTTGTATGGCTCTCCAAGAGAGAGACTTACTACACAGCATAGGGTCTTGGTTTGCGATGTTCATTAATTCATTTTAAGAGTTGTAAACACAAAACCAAATAAGTTACAAATCCAAAAATCGTGTGGTTGCAGCTGAAGGATAATAAACAATTGACTTTTAAGAAGAAGGTAATTGGGAATTTTAAGATAGTGTTAACCTCATTTGGGATGAGATGTTTAAGAAGGATAGAAAGGTTGCTAAAGTAATCTTAGGTTTGGACTGAGAGATAAGGAATCTTGATGGTGAAAAAGTGTAACAAAAGGTAAGACACAATAGGAAGGGTTTTAAGGCCTTACATGGATGCAATAATGTTGAAAATTAGGTAAAGCATCGGAAGACGGGACTGGAGAGAAGGAAAGCTGTGAGTGAGACACAATCCAAAAGATTTGAAAAGTTTTACTGAGATCTTGTGACAGAGAACAGTGAATGAAAGATATATAAGCTTGCCAAAAATAAGGAAAATATATCAAGATAATTGGACCAAGTAATATTAAGAATGAAGAAAGAAAAAAATTGCTTATAGATCAAGATATCAAAGAGAGATGGGGTAACTATTTTTTATTAGCTTTTCAATGATAGGAACAGCTGAGGAGAGTAGATTGCATAAGTTTTAGCCCTGTGAAAACTGGTAGAGGGAGGCCAAGCAGTAGTTTATAAGTATTTATTAAAAAGGATCTCATGGTGATTAATATCTCTGAGTAATTGGTATTTTATCAAGTTCAATGACATCGTGTGATCCATGTAGCCAATCTTACCTAGTTGTAGAAGGCTATCGTTATTGTTGTCATTGTCTTCTTTTGTAAGGCTCAAAATGTGTTCAAGACTTGAAGTATACTTTTTATGTGAGAAAGAGAATGAAAAATAACTTGGTTAACTTTCCATATGCAATAATAATGCAACCTGCAAGACAATCAAGCTTTGCCAATTGCCATCCTAAATTATTTCACCCTTATTTTTAATGTTTGAATTAAAGTGGATTTTTATGGGATAAGTTTCTCATTTGCTATTAACATGAACTGTTCTTATTAAAATTAATCACAAAGTTTACACCAATTCTGGTTTATGTAGGTCATCAACTGCTATTTTATCTTATGAAGTTGATGTGATACCAAGGTTCAATTTCCCAGCTATTTTTTTGGAAAGGATTATCAGATCCGATCTTCCTGTGAACCTTCGAGCTTTGGCATACAGAGCTGAAAGGAACTTTGTGGGATATCAGAAACTTCCAGTGTCAGAAAACCACTTGCGCAAAACTTATGCGGCCATTAACGGGTCATCTGTTAAAAAGATAAATGGTGCTTCGTCTGAAAGTTTTAAAAAGATAAATGGTGCTTTGTGTGGAAGTGATAAGTTGCCTCCTGCAGAGAACAAAAAAGAAATTGCCACCTCAGTTTCTGGTTCCATGCTCACATCTTCCAGTGAGGTGAGAAGCAACTGGGGTGTATTTGGAAAAGTTTGCAGGCTTGACAGACCTCGGATGGTGGATGAAGTTCATCTCCGCAGATTTGATGGACTTCTGGTAAATGATCTATACTAATTATTATGAGTTGACCTTGGTTCAGACAATGAGCTGTTTGTTTTGCCATGCTTACTAATAAAATGATTTTGATATGAAGGAAAATGGAGGTGTTCATCGCTGTGTTGTTGCAAGCATAACAGTTAAAGCTCCTGTTCGTGAAGTATGGAATATTCTAACTGCCTACGAGACTCTTCCTGAGTAAGCCGTTTATGCTGCTTCTTTACACTAGTTGTACTGGAACAAGTGAGAGATTCCCAGTTCTATTGTTGCATTTTTCTAACTTGATTCCACATCATTTGTTGCAGGATAGTTCCAAATTTAGCAATCAGTAAGGTGGTATCACGAGATAATAGTAAAGTTCGCATTCTTCAGGTATGGGACAATGTTAAAGAAGTGGTCTTAAAAGGAGAACATCATAGCTGTTTATAGCTTAAATTGTTTCTTGACAGGCAGTGTTTTACTATCATTATCAGCAATCAGTTAATCAAACTTGTATCCCTTATCATAAGCACTGATACAAGCCTGGACATGACCTACAATTTTATCTATAAATTATGTGATTTCCTGGTTTAATTGACATGCAGGAAGGGTGTAAGGGTCTTCTTTATATGGTGCTTCATGCTCGTGTAGTGCTGGACTTGTGTGAATATTTAGAACAGGAGATCAGTTTTGAACAAGTTGAAGGGGACTTTGATTCATTCCGGGGAAAATGGATTTTTGAGCAACTAGGAAATCATCACACACTGCTAAAGTACTCTGTGGAGTCAAAAATGCGCAAAGATACTTTCCTTTCCGAAGCCATAATGGAGGAGGTTTGTCTATTAATTCATTCATCTATGTAATTTCAGATTGCTTTTAAATTTTCCTAGATGAGTTTTTTGCACAATTTCGTTTCAGGTCATTTATGAAGATCTCCCATCAAACTTGTCTGCAATAAGAGACTATATTGAGAACATGAATGCATCAAAATCTTCTGAAGTTTGTGAGCAGAATACGAATTCAGGGCAACAAATTGTTTCATCAGGCTCTCAAAAAGATGACAACTCTGGTTCAACTGAGGAAGTTCCTCATTGCGACGTTCGATGTTCATCTCAGCAAAGATCTAAAGTGCCAGGCTTACAGAGGAATATTAAAGTACTAGAATCTGAACTACTGAAATTCATTGCAGAACATGGACAGGAAGGATTTATGCCAATGAGGAAGCAACTCCGTTTGCATGGAAGAGTGGATATTGAGAAGGCTATAACTCGCATGGGTGGATTCAGAAAGATTGCAACCATATTGAACCTTTCTTTGGCTTACAAACACCGGAAACCTAAGGGTTACTGGGACAATCTTGAAAATTTGCAGGAAGAGGTAGTTTGCAAAAACTCTAATCTAGTTTACTATAATGCCTTATGCTTTTCCTATCTCAAATATTTCCATTTCCTTCTTCACTTTGTACCACTAAGCCCTCTTGTTTATCTCTTGGAAGAAATGCCACTGTTTAATCACAATGACACAATAAGTAGTAAACGTCATTTATGAAATCTGCCATTTAAGATAATTGCAATATAAATGACACTACATCTTAGATCATAATGGAATTCATTTTTTGATGCAGATAAGTCGGTTTCAAAGGAGCTGGGGCATAGACCCTTCATTTATGCCCAGTAGAAAGTCATTTGAACGTGCAGGTAGGTTTAGATAAGATATTCTTGTTCTCAACTTTGATTTTATGGCTGCAATAAACTATAGCTCTATTTCTAGTCTATGAAAGAAAGATTGCTAAAATATGCAACATAAGTACTACCTAACCAATGCCAGTGGATCAGTGACAATCATTTTTAAATTAGTAGCAATGGAATTTCCCACAGGGCGATATGATATTGCACGTGCACTGGAAAAGTGGGGTGGACTACACGAGGTTTCTCGCCTTCTGTCGCTCAAGGTAAGACAACGGAGCAGACAGGACAACCTTGCTAAGGATAAGAGGAGTGATCATACAGATAGTGAAATGAAGACACCATGTATTCCTCAAGACACACAAAAGTGGCTTACAAAACTAAAACAGTTTGACATGAATTGGTTTGAGTAAAAGAGGATTGATTTTATATTGTGTATACCCGTGTTAGTGTGGTTATAGTTCAGTTCAATGATTCTCCACCAGGCCATTCAGTATTCACCTCGTCCTTCTCTTGGTTTCTTTAACATGCACTTTGTTTGTCCTGATGAATTATTATTCCATTCCAACTTCCCTGGTGGGGAGGGGAAATGAGGCTTGGTGTGGTACAAGATACCACCAACATTAACATCACACTCACCTCACTCTTAAAAGTTAAAACTTAGGCCAATCACAATTGAACTACCATCTCAACTATTCCATTCTTAACTCATTTTTTTTTTTACAGTTTTAATGGTTTCTAAATTATTTCATCTTTATATTTATGATTAATTTATTAATTTAATAGAGTAGGATATTCATTATTAATAAAAGTATTTAATATTCTTTTTAATTTGTTTCTATATAAATTTTAATTGAATTTAACAATATTTTTGTACATGTGAGAGAAACTTACTAGTTAATATTAAAAGGAAGATAAAAATACTAATATCCAAATTCAAATTTAAAAACTTGTATATGCAAACTTCTAAGAGTTTGTTTTGCAAAATATTTTAGTTAATTTTTAAATTTTTTTATTAATTGAAAAGTTTATTTGACTATTTGACAAACAGTTTTATTTAATAGTTTCTAATATTTTTTGAGATATTATTTGAAGTTGAGTTTTTTAAATATCACTTGAAGTAATATTTTTAAAATGTTAATTTTTAGTTTCTAGTTTTTAATATTTATTTCTTTTTTGTTTTTAAATATGTATTACATTTTCTTTTTAATCTTTTTTAAGGTAAAATTTTATTGTTTTTATAATTTCTCCAACATATATTTTTATCAAATTCAATAAGATATTTTTTTTTTTTAATTTTCAGTTAAGTTTTTTAACTTTTAGTCAACATTTTAACTTTTTGACTAATTTTTCAATTAATTTGGTGAAATATAACCTCAAGTTAAAACTAAAATATTAACATGCCTACGAGAAACGACCATGTTAACTTAAAGTAGTCAGTGGTTCTGTTGACTTAAGCAAGCAGAAATAGCATATCAATATAGACATTATTCTTTTAAGAAGAATAATAATATTAACAAATACTTAAAGGATTGATACTCTTTCCAAAATATTTCTATTAATTTTCCGTTAAGAATTTCCTAATGATATCATTTCATATCATATGTCGTAAATATATTAAAATTATTCCTCGAAAAAGTATATTATTTAGTTAACATGATATAAAATGAAATTAAATATGAAAATAAAATATTTAATTTAAAGGAAAAAGTGTATTTTAAAGAAAATAATAATGCAATATAATGTATTCTACTCCCTCAATCTTGGGTTAAGGAAGTTAAATAGAGTTTTTTTTTTTTTTTGGAAATGTATAAAATTTTGTTGCTTATGATATTTTTTCGTTCTTTTATGATTTTTATAATAAGTATTTTTTTTAATTTCTTAAATAATATCTTAAAACACTCCTTAGTAAGATCCTATATTTAAAAAAAATGATGATATAATATAAAATTATCTTAGTCTACTCTCAAATCTGAATAATAATCTTTTATATGTAAGTTAATCAAACTTTATTAAGTAAATTCTATTTTTATTTTTTTCAAATTAATTCAAAATGTTTAAAGTTGCATCGTATAAGAAAATATAATTTGTTTTAAAATAATTGTCATTTTAGTTTTTTTAATATGAGATTAATTACAATTTTTTAATGTTTCATCTATTTTATTGTTATCTGGTATCCTTTGGGTGGACATTGATTAAAGAACTAATTTTTTTTATTGAGATGCACAAAATCACATTGTCCAAGACATATTTTGCGCTTTCATATGATTTCTAGAATAAATAATTTATTTTTTTAGTTACTTAACTAATATCGTAAGAAGACTGATTAGCAACATCATTATATTAATGATGGACAATAAAACTTATATAATATAAAATTATTTTTTTAAAACTACTATTCCCCTTTATATATATATATATTTTATCTGTCTGAAATAAATAATATAGGATTACAATTATAATAAAAGGAAGGGAGGGAGGGAGTAATAAATTAACAATTTCCCCTTGTTTTAGTTTTAGCCCAGCCCACTCAATAAGGGGCTTAACAATCATGCATTCGTTGCTTCGTTCGTGAATTAGGCACAATTTCCTGACTCATTTGTTGACCAATTCTAATTCCTAACTAATCGATTTCTCTGCTTCTACTCAGTAGTTCGTTCAATTCACCGGTTTGTTCAACTCAAATCGTGCAATCCTTCTTTCAAGCTCGCGATTTCCTCTTCTGGAATTCTCAAGGTAATCCCTAAACCCACTCGTTCTGATTGGGAGTTGCTGCGTGCAAAATTGATTATTGTTTGAATCCAATCCATTGCTCACTCTATTCTATAGAATAGCACTGAATTTGAATCTGTTAGCTTCGGACTTTCCGCATTTGATCTCAATTACCTACGTGTCTGTGCAATGTGGGTCTGCGCTGTTCAATGCTTGGCCTTTTCTTTGCGCTTTGGATTCAATTTGACTTCTTCTTCCCCTTTCAGTTCATGATCCTGGATCATTTCTTGTTTTTTAATGTTAAATGTTCTCTTTAACGCTCAGGTAGTTTTAGCCTTAGGTTCCAAGTTCCAAGTTGAGGGTGGAATTTGAAACACTAAATTGGTGCATTCAACTATACAACACAGAATAACAATTCCTCCACTCCTTTACTTTCCAAATTGAAGGATATTGACAGTATTGGACAACACGATATGATTTCCTTCTTCCTGTTCCCTGATCTCGAGTCATTGGAGGATTTGATTTCCGTTTGTGCTCTATTTGTGTTTAGATCCATTCGTGAATTTCCATTTATCTTTGTGATTTCAATTGTTATAATAAGCATAAGCATAATAATGATTATGTATTTATATCCTCTTTTTGTGTTTTGTGGGTGCAAGATCTTGATAATGGCAACCACTGCCTGTTTCATCATTGTTAGCAGAAATGACATTCCTATATATGAAGCTGAAGTTGGAGTAGCTGCTAAAGTATGCTTCTCTTTATTTTATTTTAGTTTTTGTGAATTTCAAGCTTTTGTTGATTTGTGATTATTATTTTTTTTTGTTTAACTTGCTTCTTGCTAGATATTGGTTTTTCTGACTATTTTAGGTGGATTAATTGACCATTCATGCATCGAATTTAAGTTATGGTATTTTTTAGCCTGATTAGTGTCTGAAAGATTATTATGGGGGAATTCAACTTATGTTGTCATTTGATTGCCTGATTAATGTTGATGCTTATTTGAATCTTGTGCATCACTTATTTTGTGTGGCTTTGTAAGCACTAAGCAAGGGATTGTTGTTTTCTTCACCAAATTTACATCATTTTGCAACTCCATGCTACCTTGTGACAGAGGGAAGATGCTGCTCAACTGCATCAATTTATCCTTCATGCTGCTCTTGATATTGTTCAGGACCTTGCATGGACTACTAGTGCCATGTGAGTTACATTTTCAGTTGATACGCAACCCTAGTTCAAATCTTTAACGTTATGCTCCTCTTTTGTGATTGTTGTTCTATATGTTATGTTCTTTTTCTCAACATCGTGTTCCTTAATATTCTCTATGCAGGTACTTGAAATCAGTAGACAGGTTTAATGAACTTGTGGTGTCAGTGTATGTTACAGCTGGTCATATCCTTTATACTTGGGATTCTTTTATAGTTTAGATAAAAAGAATTGCATTACTCTTGTTTGTTCACTTTTTTTTAATCTTTTTTTTTCCAAATAAATGAAGTACTGAGTACCCAACTTTGAGGACCAATCAATTTAGTTAGCTTCTTTAATTGTATAATTATGCCATTGTCACTGGCAGGGGAGCAAAATATAAGTGCCTAGAGTGGAGAAGTCTTAAACTAAAAGCTTACAGCAAGCACATATCTCTTTATGCCTTTTTTTTTTTGTGTGTGTGTGTGTGTGTGTGTGTTGTGTGTGTGTGATATTTTCCTTGACTTGTCATACATACCCGACTTATGTTGCTACATGACTCCCGTAATGATGATGGTATTAAGAGCTTCTTCCAAGAGGTGCATGAGCTTTACATAAAGGTAACATGTTTTTTCTTGCACACCCAATAATGTGTTTCATATGTGTAGCCTGTCCTTGCTTTGTTAGTTAATTTCATATGTGACCTTTTCTTATTCTACAATTGGATGCTTCTCTTGAAATGGGATTATGAGAAAGTTCATGTTTAACAGTTCCTTAAAGCATGCTTTGCTGACTATACAAATATCAATAGCTGTTGGAATAATTTTTCTGGTCTTATCGCTGTTGAATTAGTCAAATTATATATTTCCCCTAATTACAAATTCAATATATTTCACTATAATAGGCTTGCTAAATTGCCTAGTAGATACCTGGTACAATATTAACAACAATAATGACAAACCTGCATTTGAAAGTTCTATAGAAGTTTGGCAAATTCCGTCCAAACTGTGTTGGGGTACAATATTCTTCCTGGATGAATATGCAGAGTGCAAAAGAAGTTCCCAATGGTTACTTTTTGGTAGTTGGAGTTTCAGAGTTTCAACTACTACTTTTCTTTCTGTTTGAGGATATGATTAGGACACTTCTGTCAGTAAAAGAAGTTGAAGTTTTTAACTGTACTCTTGATGTGGTTGTGAAGATAACATACAGATTCTTATGTTAAATTTGTTTGTGAACTTCATTGTATGGATTATGAATTATTGAACTGGTAAGAGAGAAAGTAACTTTATCTGTATGTTTGGGAAATTGCAGACTCTCCTTAATCCCCTGTACTTGCCTGGCTCCCGGATCACGTCATCACATTTTGATACTAAAGTCCGAGCCCTTGCACGAAAGTATCTGTAGTATGTAGAAACCACTAATTGTCTATGGTTGCTAGTTCATATAGCTCTGTGGCCCGACTCTCGTTCGTTCTTGATTACAGTTGAAAAGTTGGCTTTCTTTTTCTTTTTCTCCTTCATGATTTGGCGGCATGGTTAGGTTTGCTGTTGTCTATATTGTACCTCAGTCATTAGCAGGTGGTGGGTGCTTACGCTAATGAAGGCGATTGTTGACAAGCTTCATCTGTGATACATATTAATCTTGTACTCAATGCTCAACTATTTGATTTTAAGTGGTAAAAATGATTTTTTATTCTTTTTATGCTTCATTATTATTAAAGTAATTAGTCCTTTAAAATGGTTACCGAATCACATGTCCTGAATTTTTTTTTCACTGTTATATGTTCAAAATGTTATCACAATTATCCTCTTAAAGGACTAAAAAATATAAAATAATAAATGAGGTTAATAATTGTTTTATATTTTTTAAAGTTCAATTTAATAATAAATTTTGTTTTAGGGCTAGGGGACATTTTTGCTAAAATACGTTTTTACTCTTCAAATTTAGAATAAGTTTGTTTTTGTCTCCTAAATTTTAAAAACTAATTTTTTAGTTCTTTGAAAATAATGTTTTAGTCTCCCACTCAAATGTCATTAAGGATTTTGGTTAAGTGATTAACGAATTACAAGTTGTTTGCCAGACAACTTTGGTTTTGCATTGTTATTATCAAACATCCTACCACTTTGTGGTTTTTCTTCAAAGTAATCATTTTAAAGTGTTTGGATATATATATATATATAATTATTTATTTATTTATATGGACTAAAAAGATTATTTAAATTTGGATGTCTTAAAAATTCGTAGATAAATCCGTTATCAATTGAAACAAATTATGGTTTCTAATTTACAAGTCTAAAATTCTTGTCTCTCGATGTGCACCCACTCTTTGATGGTATGCCAAATATTGAAAGTGAATGATAGTAGAAATGTTTATGGTATGATTTGGTTTGATTTTTAGACAAAAAGTTATCTGAATTAAATATAACATAAAGGTTGATTTGATTTCATTTAAATGTAACATTAAATTCAAACTAAATCAATATTTTCTGATTTAATTTTGTTTTTTTTAATATATTATCATATTTTAAATTTATAAATTAAACTTACATAATTATTATATATGTTATATTATTTTAAAAATGAATTTTATTTTTATTAAAAAAATTTAACATTTTATTAAAAAATTATTATTTTCACTTCTGTTTAACATTAATATAAAATGATATTATCAACTTTTTTTATAATAATAATAATAATAATTTGTGTATCACTTAATATTTAACAGTAATTTTGTAACAATACTAATGCATTATTTTTTAACATGAAAGTAAAATATACATTTTGATTATAAAAAAAGAAAAAATAATAAATTATTTAATACTTATTATTAATTATTAGAATAAAAATCAATATAATCATAATTTGATTTGTTTGATTTAATTCTATTTTTTATAATAAGATTCAAAAACCAAACCAAACCACAAAAATATGTAATTTTGTGGATTTTTTATTTTTGTAATTTTCAATTTAAATGATTTTTAGTTATTTTGAATTAGTTTCCCAGCTTATAAACAATTTGATTCAGTTTTAAACACCCTTAAATGATACGTAGTTACCTTTGTGACCAAAACATAATGATAAATTATTCTATTCAAGTACTTCCATATGTTTGGAGAAAAGGAACATTGTAGAACTTTAAAACTTTATAAAGACCACATTAACCATTGTCAATATTGATGTCTAATAATATCTTGCTCCTTAATGGAGACATACCACCATGGAAGGGGAAAATTCATAGAGAAAAATAATTATGTATTGATAATGTAAAAAAATTATACAGTCATTCAATTATAATTCATTATGTATGATAAATCTTTTTACTTTTAAAATAATTCAAACGATAATTTATGATTGGATGACAATGCAAAACTGTTTTAGAGTCAAATGCATAAGCATTAAACTCAAATTCATAGCCCGAACTATCTTCAGCCAAAATGCAATAAGCTACTAGTAAATATGTCCATAATGACATGATTTTTCAGTAACAGAAAAAAAAAGAAGATTAAGTTTATACTTTGAATTAGCCCAACTAAGTATTCGAAGTATTAGATCCATTAACAATTGTTGATCTGTTTGATTGGTACAACTCTCAACAACTAGTCACTGAGACACACGAGGGTTAGTAACAAGGTCCCTTACCCTGATCAGATGAATTACCCAAGGTATGTTGCATAATTATGGGACTTTTGTCAGCCACGCTAATTACATGTTTGATATGTTCCACATTTCTGGAATGAGCATCATCACCTTTAGATCTTTCACTTGAGACCGGTGCACCTCCTTTCTCATTGGTAGGTATACCAAGTGCATCACTATTGCTTGCATCAGGGGCAACAGAGAGCTCATTTACTTCATCCAATAACTTTTGAAACATATTATTTACAACGTTAAATAACTGGTCTGATGTTGACGCAAAGTAACATGGTACTGAAAAACGGGACATCACATTACCAATACGCATCATTCTCGTCACAACATCATTAGACACCTGAGGCAAGTAACACTGCCAAAATTGTGCAGTAGACTTTGCTGATTTTGTCCATCTTGGATGTATGAGGTCTTGGGGAATTTTTCTAGCCTCTCACAATTGATTATATGAATGGCATGGCAGCAAGGAAATCCTGTTGTCTCAAACTCCAAGCATGAGCATTTAATACTTGGACTACTAGGCTTGAACATAACTTCACATGCTAGGCTCTGGTGCTCAGAGTTGCCTAACATGTATTTGCGGAAGTTTGAACCTTCATCTATGTTTAAGACAAACAAATGAGTCTCCAACCACATCTCTGAAAGAAAACTTTTATAAGATTCCATTGTAAACACCTCAGCAGCATATTTCTCATGAGGAGCTGAGAGCAAACCGCACACAGGTGGTATCATATTCAACCTTCCCCTCATTCCACCGGACTTCATTAACTGTCTTGTCATATTCATCAACAAATTGACACAGTTTCAGTTTATGTTGTGAAAACCTACTCAAATGTTCACAAATGCTTTCACATACTCTTGTGCTTTTCAACCCAGCACAGAAATGTCCCCTAAAGTAAGCCTCTGCCTACTTATGGCGTTTCTCATACATCTTATGGATCCATGAGTTTTCAGACAACTTAACCTCAAAATCATCAAGCGAAAGAGCCTCCTGCTCTTTAAATTCAGATATGAAGGAGGGGTCATCAACAATGGAATGTGCATTGTTCTCAAGATGCCATGCACATAGCCGGGGTCACGATTGTGGCAACACATGCTTTATAGCTTTACTCAGAGCTTTATGACCATCAGTCACAACAGATTTGGGCATGCAGGGTACATGAAGCAATGTTTGAAAAAACCACGAGTATGCATCAACAGTCTCATCATGAAGTAAAGCACATTCAAATACATGTTTGATGATGATGATTGAGGCCAGCCAATATGACAAAGTGCATCTTATATGAATTCATCGTACAAACTGCCATCGTATCTCCAAAGCATGCATAATCCAACTGAGCTGTAGAGTCTGCTACGAAAAGAGATGCTAAACGACCCTCAACAATTTTTGTTTCATAGAATAAGTTAGGGTCTGAATCCTTCTGAGTACATAAATAAGCAAGGGCAGTTTCCATCTCACTAACTGTAATCTTAGCACTACAATGGACAGCACCAGAAGTTTGCACAACATGTGAAAACACATTGCTATTGTCCTGATTGTTGTTTCGGATGAAGCTGCTGTCACTACAAGTATTTCCGTATATTTTTCTCTCTTTGATCATATTTGCTGTTATAATTAAGACTGCAAGAAAAGAGAGTCACAAAACTAAGGAATGTTGAGTGGATGTTTGATAATCTTTTCTATTTTCAATTAGTATATATAACGGCACATTCTATTTTGGGAATGGAACAGTGAAAACAAAAACAAAAATCTAGTTTTGTTTCTCATTCACTCCCCCACCCTCATCTTAGCCATCCTACAGATTGAATATCTTGTTTCTAAACTAGGTATGTGGACAGTGGAGACACTTTCAGATATTATACCCTCTCTCTCTCAAAAATAAAAAACAAAAACAAAAAATTAGAATTTTTTTTTAAAAAAAACTACGAGAGTAGTGGGTAGTTATTAGGGGAGAAGTAATAAAAATTGATAAAGGATAAAATAGTTTAATGAAATGTGTACTGAGGGTATTCCCTTTATTATTAGGATATATTACTTATCATACTTACACTTCTCTCTTTTCCTTTTTCTAAACAATGCACATTCTATTTTGGGAAGAAAACGATGAAAAAAAAAATCAACTTTTGTTTTCCTTTCACTCCTTCACCCGGCAAGTAGAGTATGATTCCTTGCAAAATGAACATTTCACAGTGGAAGAGAAGAACATGGAAGAAACCATCCACCCCCTCTCCCTCCTCCTTGATCAAGTTCGCATCTTTATGAGTTTTGGAGGGACCCAAATACAAATAAAGCACGTGTCTTGTAACCCCCCACCCAAAAAAGAGAAAGTCATGACTATCTGCTTGATTTTACTTTTCTTTTTTAATTTACTTTTCGCGCAAGAAAATTATAGAACGGAGCACATTCACATGTATTGTTCCAAAGTACAATAAACAAGAATGTTTTTTCATTAAGTGAAAACCGTTACATAAATCAACGACGATGTTATAAATCATTTTTAGGGAGAAATTTCCAAAGACATGAACAATGAAAAGCAGTATGCAATGCAACAAAAAGCAAGAAGAAGGTACATTAGAGGGTTACCTCAGTGATAATGCAGTAACCCCAACCGTCTTTATCTTCTTTCCTTTTCAATGTTTTTCTTCTTTGCCTTTTGTTTTCCTGCTTTCAGGATTTTATTCTCTGTCATGATTTTCAGGTTCTTGATTTTCACTTTTCTGCAGCGTGCCTGAATACTGAATTTGAAATTTCTCGTGGAAAAGTGAAAAAAAAAATAATACTAGTAATTAAAAGTTGGGGATCCTGGTGATATATGATTTCAATTCAATAAGTTGAAAAAATGGATCAATTTTTTTAGGTGAAGTAAAAAAAATCTAAAATAAAAAAATTACATAAATTAAAATTCCAAAAAACTGAAAATAAAAAATCTTTATTAAATTGGATTAGATTTATTTCTAATTTGATTTTTAAAAACCAATCTAACCCTTCCAAATCAAACTTTTAAATATAGATAGAGGGTAGTATGATACGAGTATAACCTTTTTATGGAAGAAAAAGAATCTCTAATCTCGCAGTGAAAAGAAAAGAATGTTTAATCTCTAAATTAAAATGAAAAATTAAAATTAAAATTCACAAAATTTAAATTAAGACTTTATGTACATCACTCTCTAAAATATTTATTAAACAAAAATATTAATTTGGGGTATCATAAAATAAAATAAAAGAGCAATACTTAATCACGAGAAGAAGAATATGTAAAGACTATTTATTTTCAAGAAATAAGTTCTCAAATTAATAGTATAAAATAGTTTTTAAAAGAAATAAGTTTACTTTTTTATAATAAAGATTATAAAGTGTTTGTAAAGCAAGTTCCATAACAACTCAGAATGATCATCTCTTTTTTAATTTCTCTTTCTTTAGTAAGTAATTCTTATTCATTTGTGTCGAATTTGTCTTTAATTTATTAAAATAATGTAAATTTTAAAATAATTTATAAAAAATATAAATGAATAACAATTTATCAGTTCGACAAGTCAATCAACATCAGGTAGCCTAACAAATAAAAAAAAAAAGTTTGTTTCACTGAATCTTCTTATATTCTTAGACATAAAAATATCATTCTCATGTTTGGTTACATTTCAATTTTAATATTCTTGAGAATAATTTTTGTTATTGTTGTTGTTCATTAAATTCTAAAACTGATAATAGAACCACAATATCTGGACGCAAAAGTCGTAAGTGATGAAAGTTATTGATAAATATATTATATATGGAATTACAAGTAACTTAATTGAGAAGAACATGGTGACACTTCAGTTTTGCATGCCACGACTATAACTTTGGTTCTAATTACATCAGTGACCCAAAAAGAAAAAGATAATCAAAAACAGGTGATTAGAGAAACTCCACATCATCCACCTATTTTTGGAATTCATAGTGTAAGATTATAGCATGTTTTGTTTTCAAGGTGGTAAACATATTACTGTCTAGAGCGCTTTAAGTACACCAATACACTAATGCTCGTTAGAACAACAACACCTGCAAAAATACCAGAACGGAGAGACAATGTACTGGTTTTCTGTATAGTGGCTGTACCAGGTTGCAGTTTTGTTGGTTTGGTTGAATTGGGAAACTCCAAATCCAACTTTAAAGCCTGAAATACAAAGACACTTAGTTCAGTGCATGCATCAAAGACATAAGAACAAATCCATGAAGGCCATGTCGTCAAATGAAAAGACTAATAAAAGAGGACAACTTCACCTTCAGTCCTGCAGACCTAGCATAACTGACGGCAGCCACAAGATCGTTATCAGTCGCAATAATAATTTTATCGCCATCATCGTCCTTATACTAGAAGAGAAGTAAAAAGCCAGTATCTTAATATATCATATAGTAGGACCAAAAGGTAGACAAAACTAAAGTAGAATAAAACATACCAGCATTGTAGGGTGTTCTCCATCATTAACATCACCAATTCTTTGCATGACAGCAGATAGAAGTTCTTCTTGATGTTCAGCACCTACAAAAAAGACATCAGAAAATACTTGCAAGTTCTTCTAAAACTAATTAATCCAGGTTTATATATAGGATGTCCACGGCAACAGAAATATGTAGATCAGTAGATTTAAATTCTTGCAAAGCTTTCCCCAAGATGACACTCACCACAGTAGAATCGATGAACATGGCCATTGTGATCGTCAAATTTAAAAGCAAATGAATTTCCAAAACCTACAGATTGATATGTAGACTTTGTGGTATCTGCCCCATCCAAAGTCAGCTGTCCAGAGGCTTCACTGCAATCAGACATACATGCTTATTTATCGAACAAAACAACATATATCGAAAACAGAATAGAAATCACCAAGGTACCTATGGGTGTCAAAATCTTCAGGCGGCTCTAGAGCAAAAGCCGAGTCCCAAAATTTTTGCATAACTGTGTTTGCCGCATCATTGGATGCTCCAGGACTACTTTCAACCTACAAAGTAGACAAATTAGTAACAGGACACTAGTATCCGTATAATAGTACCAAATGTTAATTCTTAATTCATAATATTCAAGATTATACTTTCATTTACCAGAGAAATTGCAGCATGAGTTATCTGCAAAACATCCAAACAAGCAGTAACATTTCCATCTGCAAGTGCAAAACAAATATATTCAGCATAAATATGTAAAGTACATAGGCAGGCAATTAGGTAAGAAAGCAAAGCTAACCTCTGTCCACCACAGGAAGATGTAAGAACTTCCCATTATGCATCATATGCAGTGCATCAAGAATTGTTGTCTCTAGAGATGCACATTGTGGGTTTGGAGTCATCACCTAACAAAAAATAAGTGAAGGGAAGAATAAAGAAGAAAGTCAAATTAATTCTGAATACCTAGAAAAAATAAGCACAAGCCGGAAGAAGAAAAGACATCACAGAATAAACCAATTTCCTGTATGGTTACTTCACAAAATAAAATCATAGCCACCTTTTCCAGAAGAGCCGACTCGGGGGAAAGATTTTGAGCCACCACGCGCATAAGGATGTCCTTTGAACTGCATAACATATTCACAGGACAATATATTGTGCATAAAATTAAAATTGTCCAATGTCCATTTCATATATATCATTCCAGAAGATTGCTTATCTGAAAAACATTGTTATTTGCTATCACATATTTCTAAGGCAAGAGAATACAGCCGCAGGAAAAGGATTTTACGTAAGTATCCCCTGAATCTTGTTTTCCATCACAATCACAGCTGAATTTACATGCAACTCCCGCATCTTTTTTGCAGCCACGTAGACAGGATCTGATGCTAATGCAATAGCAACCCTAGAAACACATAAAGCTATAAAATATTGTAAAACTATTATATCTGATTATAAAACAGTCACTTGGCAACACATAAAAACACAAGAAAATATAATGTGAAATTACTTTGTATTTTCATCGACTATAGTTGACAGGGAAGGTTTGAACACGCGCTCTCTCAATGTTTCAATGAAAGTATTTGGAGCTGACAAAAATATTGACAATTGAAACAGAAAATTAGCAATCATTACAATATAAAGAGAAAATGTGGCAATATTCAACACATCCAAATATTATTGTGGGAAGCCAGAGATTTTAGGCAGCAGAACTTGCATCTGGTCCTCCATTTACCTACGCTCCTTAAACTTCACAGAGAAGACCTTACAAATTAACCTCTAAAGTATGTCCTTGAAGTATATATGCATAAACAAATCCTAGACTTGGTCCATAAAACTATATGAAAAATTTTAAATACAGTAGAGGAATTTGTGGAAAAAATAGTTTGTTAGGTGAAAATTATATTATACTTTCATTCTAGTAACAAATAACCACACAAGTAGTTAATAGATTATTCACATTGACCACTCTTTGAACATTTTTAAAAAAAAATCTATTTTATTGTAAAAAGGGAGAGTAAAGTCAGTTTAAGAGTAAGCCAAAAGGATTATTTGGAAACTTAATAAAAAGAAAACAGCAAGCCAAAGCAATCGTTTGATAATTTTTGGAAACTTTTTTGTATCGCCAATTCCTTTGTGCATTATTTTCTGCCACAAAGATAATAAAGCTTTAAATATTGTTTATCAGCCAAGTCAGTTTAAGAGTAAGCCAAAAGGATTGATTCCATATTTAAAAAAATAAAATTGGAAAATGTTAGACGTCCACCCCATTTTGGAGCGGATTGTGGTGGAGGGAGGAGAGAAAAAGACAAAGTAGAGAGCGAAAATGATAGGTATGATATATGATGTGATGAAAAAGATATTGAGAGATAGGGAGAAAAATAGGGTGGAAGTGAGTTGTAAGAGATTGGGATGTGAGTATCATTACTCAATAAAATTTATGAATTTAACCGTGGCAGTCATAAATATTAAACAGATGTACGACATGCATGTAGAAACAATTCGTGAGTTCATGTACAAGAAGGAAGCATCATTAAAAAAAATGTACGGAAAAAGAAAACCGTTAACCATTACTAGTTTGCTGAAGTTCCACTCCCTCAACCGCTGCAGCAACGGCACTCCCGTGTTGAGTAGCGCTCTCCATCCTAGATATGGCATCATAAAGGCATTTGGTAATATCCAGCATGGCAATGACTTCACCATTTTCCACGACAGGGAGGTGTCTGAATTTACCTATCAGTTAAAAAGTCAAATTATATCTCTCACTTAATGAATTAGTTTCCAGTCCGACTATGACTCTATTAAACAAGATGTATAAACAGAGAATCTAATAAAATCATTTACCCAGTTCTACATATTCAACTAGTTAAAGAGGAAGAAAACATGAAGTGCAAAAAACAAAAACAAAAAAAGAAACGAAAACATAGACAAGAGAGAACCTTATAATAGACCAGAAACAAACGGTGGCTACCATGATAATAGGACCCAGAAAACCCCCAAAAAAGAGAAATAATAATAAAATTGTGCCTGTAAGTACTAGATCAGGTGACAGGTAAAGGTTTTGTCCCCAACCACACATCATTTTTTTTTTGGTTCAGATGAATTGCTGTAGGAAGGTAACAGAGGAGAAAGCAGATTACAGTTAAAAATGAAAAAAAATCTCATGTTTTTCAAGATGGTGCATCTAGTAAAGTCAACAACCACAACACACAGTGAGAGGAAGGATATATTAACAGAAAACAAACAATTAATCACTTTCTAAATCCACATAGCAAAATAGTCGTTAGTACAAGGCAACACAGTTATGACCCAACTCTAAGGCTTGAAGACACACCACTGTGATGCATTATAGTGTGTATTTTTTAATTACTATTTTTTTTATATTTGAAAAATGCTTTCCTCCAAACAGAAATAACTTAGAATGCACTATACATGATTTTTTAGACACATGGCCCCACAAGATGCGAGAATGTAACATAATAAACACACTAAAAATGGACGTGCATCGTAAAATTTATGTGCAAAATGCATCAAATTATTTAATATTTATCTATTCAGTTAGAAATATGGGATTGGCAAAGAAGATTACGAAGCTAACCCTGAATCATCTTCTGAAGCGCATCGATGGCGAGCGTATCCGACGTGACAAAGATGGGATTCCGCGTCATTACTTTCGACACCGTCGTCTCCTCCGGCTTCAGCCCCTCTGTGACGACTCTAGTAGCCACATCCTGAAAAAAAAAACGACACAGAAAACCGTAAACGACACGAAACATTTCATGCAAAAAAAAAAACAAAAAACACAAAAACGCACGAACACGCTTTATATCGTAACCTTGTCAGTGAGAATTCCGGCAAGCAGAGCGTTGGAATCAGTTAGCAAAACGGCGTCGATGCGGCGAGCAGCCATGCGCCTGCAGGCCTCGGAGACGGTGGTTCCGTCGGGGATGGTGAGCGCCTTAGACAACCGAAGCTTCTTAACGGTTCTTTCTCCGCCATCATCCCTAACGGAAGAAAAAAGGTTGGATTTAAAAAGAAAAAGGAAAAATAGAGGGAAAGAGGAAGGTGGTTTACATACGGAGGGTTGATTCCGTTACGGGCGGGGAGGGAGAGGGACTTCTTTTGATGGCGTTTGGTCTTTTTGTTGATGGAGGAAGTTTCAGTGCTGCTCATTCTTCTTCTTCTCTCTGTGTTTCGATGAATGAATGTTAATCAGATTTCGCGCTTAATTTTTTTCTGTGTGAATGTGCCAAATTTTTATGATCCTCTTTCTCTCTCTCTCTTCTTCATGTCAAATCACGACACAGAGGAGGTTAGGGTTCTGCGGGGCCCTCTCTCTTCCGTCAGCTAGAAATTAAGATATATATATATATATATATATATATATATATTTTTTTTTTTTTATTTTTTTTTTTTTCCTTTCTTTTGTTTTTTCCTACCACTGAGAGGTTCATATTGTTTTCGGTTACTAGATAGACAAGAATTATTTAATCGATCAATAAATGCTGTGGTCGCTTTATTTATTTTAATAAAAATCAATTTAATCAACTGTTTGTCCTTAATATTTTAGAGTTTGATATCTATATATTGTGGGTCACAAATCACTTTTTTTAAATTTTCAAAATAATTATTTTAAAAATTAGTAAATTTATCATATTTATAATAAATTATAGATGAATAATCGTATAAATTTTTTTACGCTATTATTAGTGTATAATCTTTTTTTATCTTTTTTATAAAAAAATTAATAATTAAAAATTTAAGTAAATTAGATCCCAAAACTTATCAAGAATAAAACAAACATTAAAACTCAAAAAAATACTTATAAATTACCTACAAATAACGTATAAATAACAAAAAGCAAATTCACTTCTTTTAAGGTATAAATTGGTTCTTTACCGACTCGAGGTTGATTCTCATCTTTTTATACTTGTTTATACTTTGTATTTGTAGTTTAGTTTATATATCTAAAAGTATTACGTTTTATGCTTTGTTTGGAAGAAAGAAAACAATAAAAAAAATTGTTTTAATGACATTAGGGAATTAATTCTAAATTCTCTAAAATTGTCACAGAATTTGTATAAAATTGCTAAAAGTATAAAATTTAGCAGTTTTGCACTATCAGTTTTAATTTTGCTGCAGTTTTTATTAATCTAAGATTAATAAAATTACTTGGCAATTAATGGTAATAACTATAAAAAAAATAATTGATTATATAGAAATTAAGACATAATTTTTTTAAACATAGAGATTAAAACTAATCCGTGAACAAAATCAAATGATTAATTAAATCTTTTTTTTATCAAAATTTCTTTCATATTTATATGAGACAGATTTATTCTCCGCTTCTAAAAAAATATGATTAAAGCACAAAAGACCCCTCTTAGCTATATTTTTTTTACCTAAAAAAACTACTACACGTACGTTAATATACAAAAACTAGTTAATTTAATTAATAATAATAAATTTATTCTAAAATTACATTTTTTCTAAAAATGTCATTGTAATTAATGTTTAGTTTCTTTTCTAAATTTCTAAATGTATGTTAATATAATATTTTTCTTATTTAATTAAAAACATTTTTAGTTTAAAAATAATTAATACATAAAATAATATGAACTAAATTTTATACAAACAAACAGGTTTAAAAAGTTAGATGTTATAAGTAGCAACAAATATTTTTTTTTCTACCGGGTTTGGTATAGCATGAGGAATTTGAATTAAACGGTTCAGATGAGAGGATGACCATATACGATGCCGTTAAAAATGCCAAAATTATTTCAGAAATACTAGTAACACATTTTTTATATTTCTTTCTGACATTATACAAAAAATATATATTTCTTTCTGACACAGCCATCCTCTATATCTCATGTCTCTTTGTATTTCTATCATTTATTTCATCTTTTTTCTGTTATCCATCCTCTCATTTTTACTTCTTTTTTTTCCACTATAGAGTCAAAAAGAATAGGAGATAATTAAAATTAAATTATTCTTTATTAAATAAAGTTTATGTAAACTTTATTAAATATATAGACTTGATTCACAAATTAATAAAATCCGCATAAATTAAATAAGAGTATGTTAATAACACCCCTCAATTGCTTTTAATTAATAAAACTTAAATTGGTCTCGTTAGTGTGTTTTATATTCATAGTATTCAATATCTTTATTTAAAATTAAGATTGCGTAGTGTGGGATGTACTTTCTTTTCCACACACACATATATATATATATATATAAACGTTGTTGGTTAAAATAATAATTCATACTAAAAAATATAAAATCTTAAAATTATACTAATATCAATGTACTCATTCACACGCAAAGCCACTACTCACTAGTTAATTAACATATATATTTTCTCTCCATCAGTATCCTACCGTTCAAAAATCAACTTCCCTAAAGATGTAAAATTAAAGAATTAATAATAACTCAATTTTAAACTGAATATTAAAAATACACACATACACCTTTATCTAAATATTAAGAGACCCCAGTATATACAACTAATGCATGTCATCATTTAGGGAGATAGAAAAAAAAAAGTGAAAGTTAACTTCCATTTCTCCAATTTGCCAATTTTTTAAATGAGAAAGCTACACACACCTCTTCATTTCTACACGAGGAATAACATAGTCTGATTCTTGATAGTCTGATTCCTACTTCAGGAATAACAAAGTTCACGTGCAGAGAAATTCAGTGTCGTGGCGAAGATAAAAAAAAATGTATCGAGAACATAACACTGGTGTGATTTAACCATAATAGTTATATTATTGAAGTTGCAAAATATCTCTTTCACAAATTACACCATGAAGTTTAAAAAAAACTTGTTTTACTTATTTGTTGAAGTAATAAATTTGTGCTTTTTGTTATTCTTTTTTCCTTTACTAATTATGTCAAAAGAATTTTTCTTTTTTTTTTTCTCAATTCTTGAACTAGCAACCTACTAATATCAAGAAAAAATCATTTATGTGTATAATTATAAGAGAATCAATTGTCTATCCTTATACAAAAAATGTAATTTAAAGTTTGTTTAACGGATGTTTCTTTATCTATTATTTAATTTCTATTATTTTTTAATTATAATTATCTTTAATCAATCTAATATATTATTATACTAATATTTTTTTCAAAATAACAACCTAATATTTTTAAAAAAAACAATCTATGTTTTCTTTTGCTAAAAAATATATTTAGATATTTTTATCTAAATACTTATTGAATTATTTGTGAGTGTAATTTTATACAATAATTTAAAAAATTTAATGTACTGGTATTGTAAAATATTTTATTTTATCATCTACTCACAAGTCATTGTTAGTAAGATTTTTAAATAATTGTGATAAAAATCAATAATTTTATTAGTATATAATTATTTATTTATAATTATATCACAGTGCAAAATTATTTTACAATATATTAGTGCAAAACTTATTTCTCTCCAATTTTAAATGTGTGTACCATCACCATTGCAACAAGACACCTCTTTTAATGAAAATAAATGTCTATTACATGCTCTTTGAAATTACATGGAGGCGTTTGAGATAGAAGCTTCTTTTGCCTTGAAGGAAGAGGCAGGAAAACATATATAATTTCTTACACAATTCAGTCAACCATATTTTAGGAGTATGAAATATTAAGTGCGTGTATTAATTTCTAAATTGTACTGTGCCACTGTATGGATATATAGATATTAACATCACACAACAATAAAAAAAATATTAAAATCTATTAAATTCTAAATTAAAGAATAAATATTTCATTACATATAGATGAAAACTCTATGAGAAAGAACATCAATATTAAAATTATAAGGATAGTTATTTGTATTATTGAAAAATTGCATAAAAATATATTAATATTTATACTAAATATTAGAAGTAAATGTTTGTATTCATATAAAAATAATTAAAATTAATATATTGTTAGTTTAAATGATACTAAATTTAAATGTGTTAAGTATGATTTTATGATAGAAGTTAATCATTAACAAAATCGATAAATACTTTACTATAATAACATAACATAACATGATAATCGGTGATGAAATTAGAAATGGAGACAAAAATTTAACAAATGCTAGTGATACTAAAAAAATTACTAATTTTTACTATTAACACGGTAAGTTTCATGGGTACTAAATTACATGTCTCACAATAAAAATATATATGACACAAATATATAGGTTATTCTTTAGTGTTAGATTTTGATTCGTGTTCTTTCGAGTTTCTATTATTGTGTACTAAATTACATGATTGTTAATTAATGAATAATGATATATTGTTAAAAAATTTGTTATGCGGATCAAATAAAACATGATTTGCTCAAATTAATGAAGAATGATATATTGTACTAAATATAGAAACACACGTCTCAACATTTTGAAGCAACACGTCTCAATAACATGTTTCACACTAAAAATGAAAACAACCTATGACACTCGTCGAAGTTGCAAGGTCTTAGAAATTAGAAATTACAGGAACATCTCAATAACATGCATGTCTTGCAATATAAATAAAAACAACCTATGATAATGACACCAAAATATTTCAGGACATTCTCTCTTTCCCCTTGCTCTGGTCACCTCCTTGAGCAGTACTAAAGGAGCGACACAATATAGGTTGGAACTTCAGAATCTCAGGGTATCGACCAAAAAGGTACAAGAGATTCTTGTGATCACTACCGACTGAAATCGGTAAAAAAAAAAAAAAAAACTTTCATGACTAGAGAAGGGTCATTACAATGAAAAGATAATTAAATTTAGAAAAATATAAACATCACATAACTAATTACTTTGTTAGAAGAAGAATAAAAATAAAAAATGCTAATTATGCCCTAAGAGGTTCTCTAGGGCCTCTTCTAATATGAAAACCAAGATTGTTAACATAGGTGCCCAGGAGTGTGGTAAAATCACATAATTGGCGGACAAAATAGTAAACATTAAGGCTCCTAACTTTTAAGGTGGAGATCAACAAGGGAAAGTATAGATAAAAGAACCTTAAGCTTGTTAAGGTTCGACAAAGCTTCCGAGGGGTAATTTCCCTACGTAGCAACTGGCTAATGTAACTAGCAAAATATTCTAAAGCAGAAAAAAAAGTGTGTTGGGGAACAAATATGGGCAAGCACAGGCCCCAGATGTATATCACAGTGGCTGGGCAGAGATAAAGAAGGAATTAAAGTACGTAGAACTATAAGTTATCTTCAGTAAAGGAATTAATTGATGTCAATAAGACCGCCCCACGCACTGACCACTGACGTTTAATAATTCGGTGATAACCTTAGGAAGTCAGCGTCATCATCAAATACATAAGCAGCTTTGTGCGATGTGAGTGAGTCAAAGTGGTGCATGGTAGTGGTAGCTGCCTCTCCCATATTCTATATTTGAGCACTATAGCTAGCACGAAATAAATTTGCACAATTAATACACAAATTGAAATTGTGGATTTGGCCCTAATCAAAGGTTTCCCCTGTATTTGTGGACATACATAGTTACTCTCTAGTCTCTTCTCTTATTCCAAAAAGATCATGCACCACACATCACAAAACATTCCTCCCTCCTTCCCAAAATAAAGGTTATCCTAGGTTGTTTTAAATAAATCAAGAAAATTAATAAATAGATATAAAATAATAGTATTAATAATAGGGTCTTGTTAACTAGTGTTCTTAGGACATTGGTTAAAAAAATTAAAAATATTTATTATAAAGATTATAAGAGAAAATAAAAAAAATCATCAGTAATATAATTTTATATTTCAATAAAAATATTTCCTTTTTTAGTTTCTTAATTAATGACCTAAGAATATTGGTTAGCATTTGTCTTAATATTAAATTTAAAAACTAAAGTAAAATTAAAATTTATTAGGGATATCGGTAAAAAAGAACTATTAATATTACCTTAAAAAGTCAAATATGATATTTTGGTACAACTTTTTCCTCTAAATCCAATACTTTATTTGGGACCGTGTGAATTTTTTTTAATATATTTTTATATATCATATTTTGAAAGTCGTATCACTACAGGTGCAAGCTAAAAAGAATATCTTCTTTAATAACTTCTTACAATAGTAAAATCGATTTCAAATGTTAATATTACTTTTAACTAATATTTATTTTGTCTAAAATTTAAAATTACAAATCTAATTTATCTGTTCACACAAATAGGATATTGTTCTCTTAGCTTTTGCGGATGATGTTATTCTCTTTGCGAAGGCTACTCTTGACCAGGTCCATTTGGTTAAGAATATTTTAGATTTGTTTTGCAGGAGTTCGGGGCAGACAATAAATCTCCAATAATATTGGAAGACACTTGAGACAACAACTTAGTGATGAGAAGGAGATACCGTGGGAAGCTAAATCTCTATTTTTGCAGGAAGAGTGACTCCGACTAAATCGGTCCTCAAAGCATTGCCAACGTATGTCATGCAAACTACACTCCTACCCAAATCCATTCGTGATGATGTTGATAAAGTCTACAGGAATTTCATTTGGGGTCATAGCTCAATGGACAAAAGATGCATCTAGTGTCATGAGACAATGAGATATGATGAGAGCCAATTGGAGATTCTCCTGTTTGGGGTCCTTTTATCAGGAGCAAGTATCGTTGTGGCTCTAGTATTCTGCCAATGGTCAATAAGCAAAGACAAAGAAGCAACTTTTGGCGGGGTATTTGTTCTATTTGGGACACATTCTGTCAGAATATCATTCGGAGGGTGGGTGATGGTAACTTGATAAAATTTTGGAACGATGCTTGGATTCCAAGCTGTGGCAGATTGGTGGAGGTAGCTGCTAGTAGCACTCCCCATTATGAGCTTCAAAAATCTGTGGCTGAGTATATTGATGCGAATGGTTGTTGGCAAATTGATACAATTAAGGATTATCTTTCCCCTAATGTTGTGAAGATGGTAACAGATATGGAAGGTAGTTACAATACTGACCGAGCAGATAGTATAGCATGGAGACAAAGTCTAGTGATGGAGTGTGCTTTATGAAATCTGTGTATGAGGTGAATGGTGTAGCAACTCAGAAGACAACTCAGAAGAATCATGCTCTCTTCATGGAGGTGAGCAAGTGGAAGGGTCCTGAATATGTAAAAGGGCTTTCTTTGAAAGATCAGCCAAGAATGCATTCTCACTAATTTTATAGGAGAATGCTTTTTGGTTTAAGCCCTTCAAATTTGTGTCCTATTTGTGATGATTATGAGGAACCATTCAGAGAAAAAATATATCAAAAGAAAAAAAATTATTTTATTATAAATTCAACTTAAGATAAAACAAAAATTTATTATGAAATAAAAGAAAAATTAAATATTTATTAAAAATAAGATTAAATTATTCATTTGTCTTTATAGTTTCACGATTCATATATTTTAGTTCATATAATTTGAAATTGATTTTTTTAGTCCTATAGTTTACATTTTAATTTTCTTTTAGTCCTTATAGTTTAAAAACAAATTTTTTAGTCTCTATAATATATATTTTAATTATTTTTTATCATTTCTACAAATAAATATATAAAAATAAACTAAAAAAAATTAAAATATAAAATATAATAACTAAAAAGACAATTTTATTATAAGAACTAAAAAACCAATTTCAAAATACAGGAATTAAAAAAATTTAAAATATAAATTATAAAGATTAAAAAAGTATTAAAATATAAATTATATAAACTAAAAAAATCACTATACAAACTAAAAAAATACCATCATAAAAGTATAAGAATCAAATAAATAATTAAGCCTAAAAATAAAAATATATTGAAGTCTTTGAACTGCAGTATTATTCCCGTTATTCTGGAGCAACAGAACTTCATCCAAGTTTTTTTCCATTGAATTCTGCGTGCGAATGGGGGCCGATACAACAGGAAGTAAGACAGGGGACGGTAGCTACAAGCCGCAATTTGCATTGCAATAAAGGACAAAGGCAGGATCAAGCAGCGCAGTAACAACAGTGAGCAGAAATAATAACACGAAGAACAAGACGAAAACAAAGGAAAAAGAATAACAATTTTTAACGGCTGTAGTGAATCGCAGGAGCAATAAGCGGGAAACAAGGCAGTGTTTGTTTGACTAGAACCCCGACAAAGTTACCTTACCTTAACTTCACATATGATCTAGAGATTAGATGGAGATATTTTAAAGCGATTATATACTTTTTTAAGTTTAAATAAAACTACAGCACTAGCAGTGGACCTTTTGAGACCCCGTTCACACTTCACAGAAACGCTCTTATCCTGTTTTTCTGTCTGTCACAACCCTCTTCAACTTCTCTGTCACTTTTTTCCAATATCTCTTTCTCTTCCCACATCACAAACAACTAACTCATTGAATAATCTTCACTCTTTGGATTCAGCACATGAATTGAATTGCATTGACACAGTAGATAGACATAGACGATAGACCCTTCTCGTGGCGTGAAATTGGGGAGTCATGGTAGGTGCCTAACCCTCAGACTCTTGAGTTGTGTGTGTAAAGGAATAGCATAATAGATAGCCATAGGATATGCTTTATAAAATAGTACTTTTTTTTCTTTTTTTGTTTCCCATATTTTCTATCTTTTACCAGTGATCCTTTTTCTATGTGTAAATGTTAAAATCGAGGTAGATGGTGGTGGAAAGTGAATTCTAAGCAAAGCTCTCTGTAACTACTTATCTGTCTTTCTTTGCAAGTTACTTCTTAAGATTAAACACCTGGCTCTCAAATTCTTCATTTTTATTTCTGGGTTTTGCTTAAAGAACAATTTGCCACCCCTCCCTTCTTCCTCTTATTCATTCCACAGATAGCCCCAGATCCAGTTCTATTTAGACTAAAGGGTTTTGGGCAGTAGTAGTGTTCATGTTGTTGTGTAAAGAAGTAAGGAGGTGTTGCTTTGCCTAAATTGTGGATGGACATGGACAGGAGGAGTTGGCTATGGCGCAGGAAGTCGTCTGAGAAAAATCCGGGTGAAATTGAGAGTTCAGGCTCAATGTCGTCTCATTCTGAAAGATTTTCCGATGATCTGGTGCCATCTTTTTAGCTGCATACATTGTTAATTCCAGTTTTGCATGCTATCATGGTTTAATTATATTTGTTTCCATCATTTTGCATTACTGAACAAGGGGGAGTGGGGGAGAGAATACCCTAGAACTTAGATAGCTCTGTGTATTTGTGGTTTGGGTGAGTTTTTAAGGTAGTAGCTATTTTTGAAGTGACTGTTGTAATCTTTATTGAAGTTGGTAAAGAAGATAGATAAGTTAAAATGACATGGCTTTAACACTACAAAATTGAGAAATTCTGAACCAAGAATGTGGCCTTATCCATTCCAAGCTATAACTATAAGTGATAGGGAGGGAAAATAAGAAGAGAAAACCTGTTGAGTCAAGAATACAATAGACTAGAATGCTGCTTGCTTCCTAGTGGGAGAGGACTGTTGTTGTTTTACTAGTCTATTGCTTGAGATGATTTGAAGTTTCTAGGAAGGTTGAAGACATTGTTTATTGTTTGGTCTGCTATTTTACTTGAATATAAGTTCCTAAAGCTTGTAGACCATTGATTCTGTCCTCCTTTTAGTTTGAGATCTCTGATTGTTCAAATTAATGTAAATTGGGGGGAATTTGATGAATGATGTTTTTTTACCATGATTTAAAGGTATATCCCACCCAAACTACTCCGTCTCCAGAAGGTACGTGTGAGGCTGCACCAAATGATGAAGTTAATGATGTGAAGACTCTGACAGAAAGATTATCTGCTGCTCTTTTAAACTCTAGTGCCAAAGAAGATTTGGCAAAGCAGCATGCTAAAGTTGCGGAAGAAGCTGTCTCAGGTATCTGTTGTTTGGCTGGCCATCTTGCATCTCAATAACTTCACCTTGATTTGACAAACAAGTTTATCTAAATGAGAAATCTGTTGAGGCATTGAGCAGTTGCAATTGAGTGTTTTTTTGGTCTGATAGTTGTGTTTGCTCAAGTGTTGATCTTGCTATGGTTTATGAAAAATGAATATCTAAAATTATCCAAACATGCTCTAGGGGTTATACTAAAATGTGCTTCATCTGCTTGTCCATGATTCATTTCTCCTGCCTAGGGTAGCCATGACTATATCATAAACTTTTGCTCTAGGGGGATTATTAGGAAGTTTAATCCAAATTCTTTGAAAGGCATTTGTATTGTTTTGTTTTCTTTTTTCGGGTTAAAAGACTTACATTAACTAATGAACTGAAGACCTTTATATGGCTTTGATTAGGCTGGGAGAAGGCTGAAAATGAATTATTGATTCTTAAACAACAACTCGACACTGCAAAACAGAAAAACTCAGTTCTTGAAGACCAAGTTAGTCATCTTAATGAGGCACTCAAGGAGTGTATGAGGGATCTTCAACAAGCTAAAGAAGAACAAGAGCAAAAGATTCATGAGGCTCTAACAAATAACTCTTACGGCTTGGAATCCAAAAAACCCGATCATGAGTGGAAAGTTGTTGATGCTGCTAAAGCAGATGATGCTGCTTCATCAGTTCATTTGGAACTTCAGCAGAGGCTTGGGGATAAGGAGAAAGAGAATTCAAGTCTTAAAATAGAGCTACAGTCTCAACTTGAGGAATTAAAGTTCAGGACCATAGAAAGGGATTTGAGTACTCAGGCTGCTGAAGCAGCAAGCAAGCAACATTTGGAGAGTATAAAGAAGGTGGCTAAGCTAGAAGCTGAGTGCCGTAGACTGAAAGCTATGGCTCGCAAAACATTATCTGCTAATGATCACAGGTCTGTAGCTGCCTCTTCAGTTTATGTAGAGTCTTTTACTGACAGCATGTCAGATATTGGAGAGAGGCAATTGGTAGTTGAAAGTGATATGCAAAAATTAGGAGGTTGGGATGTGAGTGAAGGTGAGCCAAACCACCATGATTCATGGCCATCGGCTTTAATCAAGGAACTTGATCAATTTAACAATGAAAACACCGCTGGAAAAAATAGTATGGTCTTTTCAACCGAGATCAATCTGATGGATGATTTCCTTGAGATGGAAAGGCTTGTTGCACTGCCAGATACTGAAAGTGTAAGCAGTTTTCCTGTGGAACGTACTGCATCTGACCAACTCAATGTTGGCTGTGGAACAAAGAATGCTGAAGTGGAAGCTATCGTTCAAAAGAATGCTGCACTGGAGAAGAAACTAGAGAAAATGGAGGCAGAGAAACTTGAGCTAGAGATGGATCTAACCGAGTGCCAAAAGCAGCTTGAAGCATCACTGAGTAGGATAAAGGAAGTGGAGCTGGAGGTAGTAGAGCTCCAAACTAAGTTGGCTCTTGCAAACAAATCAAACGAAGAAGCATACGAGAAACTAAAAGCAACTCAAGAAAAGAAAGAGATAGATGAGTCAAAACTCAGAGTTGCTCACACTGAAGCAGAAGAATTGGTTTCAAAAATTTGTTCATTAGAGGAAGAGATTGAGAAAGAGCGAGCTTTGTCCGCTGAGAATTTGGCCAAGTGTGGAAAGTTGGAGGATGAGCTCTTGAGGATAAAGAATGAAGCTCAACTCCAAAAGGACACTGAGATTCTTTATGGAGAAGGTGCTAATAGTGAGTTAAAGCAGGTCAGTTTGGTAACACACAATGGGAACTCCACAATTTAAGCCTTCTTTAATGTATATTATATATTTGTTTAAACAAGAGGGCGAGCCCTGGTGCAGCGGTAAAGTTGTGCCTTGGTGACTTGTTGGTCATGGGTTCGAATCCGGAAACAGCCTCTTTGCATATGCAAGGGTAAGGCTGCGTACAACATCCCTCCCCCATACCTTCGCATAGCGAAGAGCCTCTGGACAATAGGGTACGAAGTTTTTATATATTTGTTTAAACAGACTGGCTAATAATCTCTATCGTTTTCAATGTGAATATTGTCAAGTGATGCTTAAAGGCTTAAAGCTAAGTTTTAGTTCAAATATTAACTCGTGATGCTAGTCTCAAATTACAAAAGATTTGTTGGAATTGCATTTGATTACTAAGTAGATAAATACAAGTGATGGCTGTTGTCCAACTCTAAATATTTTGCATTAACAATATTTCACATAAGTATTTTCATATAAAGAGCTTAGCATCTTTCAATGCAGGAGAAGGAACTAGCATTGGCTACAAGTAAATTTGCTGAATGCCGAAAAACCATCGAATCTCTTGGACTGCAGTTGAAGTCCCTTGCAACATTGGAAGACTTTTTACTTGATTCAGAGAGCCCTATGGAGTTAGCTTGTGAAGTTACACCAGGTTCCCAAAATGGTGGTGAGCAGTTGAAGAAGTTACATAAAGGTGATTTGAGTTTGTCCAAAAGAGATTCTGAGCCATTAGTTTCACTAAACCCATCTATTACTCATGAAAAAACCCGTTATAGTTTTGGTAGGTTCAACCAAAGAAGCAAGAGTGTAAGCAAAACAAGAAGTCACTGAAAAATAAGGTGAAGAAAAAAATGAAGTTGTAAATACGATCTATAATTATTCAACGTGTCTAAATCCAAAGTTACTTGTTTATATATATAAATTGCACCTCTTGCAGAACAAAAAATTTTCACACATAAATTAGAATTACATAGTGGGCTGTGTTCATCGATGTCATATTGTTAATACATAAATTGCACCTCTTGTAAAGCAAAGGTGTATCTTCACGATTGAACGAGGTGGCGATTTAAATTGAAGAAATTATTAATACATAAATTCCAATATATATAAGGTGAAGAAAAGGGTTTTCATACGTTTCTTTGCTACCTTTTTATTCCTCTGTACCAAAAAAATACGTTTCTTTAGTTGTTTACCTGTGCTTCTTTACTCGGTTCATTCAACAATAAGATTATTGTTATCTTGTATTATTAAGTAGCTAATGTTTTAAAGTACTAATTAAGAAAGGGTCTTGCACTAGATAAAAAATTAAAAAAATAAAGTATTCATTATGAAAATTATAGAAGTGCATTAAAAAAATTATG
Source organism: Glycine max (assembly GCF_000004515.6). Lineage (NCBI taxonomy): Eukaryota > Viridiplantae > Streptophyta > Magnoliopsida > Fabales > Fabaceae > Glycine > Glycine max. The sequence continues at coordinate 46,841,379 of NC_016091.4, forward strand.
AATAATGTAATTTTATGTATTCTAATAAAAATATTTTTCTTATTAATTTCTTAGGACTGGTTAACATTTGTGATTAAGAAATTAAACTTTTATTAGAAAAATATTATTAGTGCACTTGATCGTAATTTTTAATAAATGTCTAACGTGATTTTAATCAAAAAAAGTTTTAATATTAATTTCTTAACTAATGCCTTATTAAAAATACTGGTTAATAAAATAATAAAAAGTACCGGTTAATAAGAACCTATTATTACTAGGAAAATCATTACCGATCAATTTTCATCATAAGTTAGAATTGAGGTGTCAAAAACTTTAAGAAATTGCTAGTGTCCGGACATCATATTGTGTATTCAATTAATCCAAATTGAACCGGAGAGGAATATATAAAATGACAAATAATTAAACAACGTACTTTTATATATAATTGTAAAAATACTTTACAATAATGTTATGTTGAAAAACCAGTTTACAACTAAATAGAATTACTTTTGATAACAGCCATGCAGCCAACACGTTTGACAATTATAGAGCAAAATTAATTCTGCGTCAAAATCATAAGTTTGTTGCTCAATCAAACAAACAATTTGCAGTGGATAAAAGAAAAAACTCTATTGAATGCTTATTGACAGAAATATTTCCACAATTGATTTCAATAATATTTGTACATCCTTATTAATAATTTTGACTATTTTTTTTATCAATCGATATCAAAACATTTATTAAAATTATTTTGCAGACACAAACTTTGGAAAATGAATAACTATTAATAAAATTACTTTTGTAAGTAATTTTTTTTAGAATTGGCATATAGGGAAAAAGGAAAAAGGAAAACTGAAAGATACATTTGTTAGCAAATATTAGGCAGTAAAAACTTATCTCAAAGCTGATGGGATTGAATAATAAAGGCACAAACTGAAACTTGCCATCAAACAAATGCATAAAAAGTTTAATAGTAATAATAATACAAATCCACAAACAGAAATGAAAAGAAAAAGAAACCTAATTGGTGAGACAAGACTATTTAGCGTCAAACGACATGCCATTGCTACTATTCTTCCTTCTCAGCAGATCATAGTAAAGCTCGGGCTTTCTGTACTCTGACATGCAGATAGCCTGATATCAAAACAATACCACATTTTTTAATCAGATACAATAGTTATAAACTTTGAAAATTTACTAATTATATTGCAATTTTTCTTAGGCTCTCCCGAAATAACCTTTATAAAATTTAATCAATTTATATTTGATATTACATTAGTTAGGATTGATTTATTCAATAAAAAAACCCAAACTATCATTATCATCACAAGCTAAACCCATTGGCATGAAAAGAACCCAAAACACACATGTTGATGCTTTAGAGATGACTTAAACCAAGGCATTTCCTCATTTTCTTCTTCTTTCTCAATACTTTTTTCCACCCACACACATCTATATTTATAGTCTCTGTTTCGTTTGATTTTATTTTTTTCATTTTTTTTTCGTTTTTACTTTAATTAAAAAAAGAGTTTAATGGTCATATACTATTTTGATTGTCTTCCAATTATAATTCGTCGTTAATATGACTTTTAAAGTAATTATCATAAAAGTTAACAAACTTATCATATATGATGGATTGTGATTGAATGAGTGTAAAACTTTCTGTACTACCATTTTATAATTTTTTTTCTCTTAAAAAATACTATCTTGTTTTTATTTTGTTTCTTATTTTCAAAAATTTATATGGGGAACACGGAAAAATAAAATTTTATTTTTTTCAGTTTTACTGTTTCCTATACACAATTTTAAAAATAGAAAAAAATATAAAAGCAAAGTAATAATTTTTTGATTAAATATAATATAAAATAGAAAAATATTCTTTACAGAAAGGAATTTTACCTGCATTGCAAATGCCAAATGGATTAGTGTGGCCTCAGACCAAGGCCTTCCAATAAACTGAAGCCCAATAGGCAAACCCAATCTATCGAATCCAACCTGAGAGGTGCCAAACACACATTAGCATACAATTGTAGCATCTAAAAGTCTCATAAAATAACATAACATATGATGTAACAAAGCAAAGAGAATATAAGCCTACCGGAACAGTGACAGCAGGAAGTCCAAGAAAGTTTCCTGCTATGGAATAACGAACAAGTGCAGCTGAAAATGGTGGCAGAACAATCAGATTTTACTAGCCACTTTGGTGCTTGTTATTATTAATGCTACCAACTATTTCAAAATAACATGCAGAGCTTAATGCCATTAATCATATGAATTTCATCTATACTATACCTCCATTCACGTAGTCAAGTTCACCGGTCTGCAGGGCATCATCTTGAATTTGATATGCAGTCACACTGTTACAAATAAATGTGTTACCAAAGTGCAAAACTGCTTTTCATCAATAGAAGCCATTTTGTGAAAGTTTGAGAAACAAGACAAACCCCGTTGTTGGTGAGACAATGACATCTGCCTCAGCAAATATTTTCTTGTGAAATTGCAATTGGCGATTCCTGTTCATATTTTTAACAAGCCTCCATTAAAAAAATACCATAGGAAAGAAAAATCCAAAAATTCCTGATATGACCAAATTCAGTTCTATGGACTTTTTTAAAGCAACACACTCACTGTTGGTTACATTTTATTGGAAACTACAAAATCATGAGGGAAGCTCATTAAATAAGAAGTGAGACTCACAAAATTTTGTGATTTCTAATTTTCAATTTTTTCAGTCAATAATAGTGTGTTCAAAAGAATGTATATGTTGCAAGCATTTCTCTTTTTTCAATTAGTAAATTTTCTCAGAACTCTCTCCTAGATGCCACCCCAAGTGACCAAGTAGTAGTAGAAGTAGTGTCAACTGTGTGAATTCATGATGCACATGCTAAAGATAAAATTTCGATTGCATAATCAACATCGAATGCAGAGAGGAATGCATTCTACAATTAAAAAGATGTCGTGTTTGCAGTGTATATTGTGGCTATAGTTCATTAAGTTAACTTTTATTACCATAATTTATTGGCTTCATTTTTTCATATCTTACCTCATTTTCTGAGCTTTAAGATACTCCAAGCCGCTGAAAGCACCATAAATGCTTTGTGCTACCCTTACATCCCATCCTAATTCTGCAAAATTCCTTTGGTAGTAATTTGGTGATGTCAGCAACCATACTCCTCAATCTAGAGGGCAATAAGGAGGGGAAATCAAAGAGTTTATAAGATGGCATACTTTTCTTTAAAAGAATCAAGTGCAGTGGAACACTCAGATCCGATTGTAATATAATGTGCCAGGCGCATTGCTTCTATCTCTGGTATGGTCACATCTATGATCTTGTACGTTTGAAAAAAAAAAAAAGTTAGCAGGTTAGCAAGTAATGGCTGTGTTGTGCTGTTTTTCAATGATGGTTTCAGTTAATTGTATTAGAAGTGCTTTGGGAATTTTTTGTTTTTAAAAGATGGCTTCTTCCAAATTCACATCAAATAGTCAAATCACACAAGATTTGTTGTAGTAGGGAAAGTAGCAACCATGATAATCTAGTAAGTAGTCACCATTTGTTAGCATTTTTATATTTTGAAGTACCTTCCAACTGTAATGATCCTGAAGCATGTGCAAAGTTTTGGTGCAGCATATTCTGACATCATCACTGCAATCATCAAACCACTAATTGATGGAAGCAGTGGTTAAACAACATGATGATGTTAGAACAACGTATTTTTCAATATTGAGTTTTATATTGTATATATTTATAGCCGGCAACAGGTATCTAACCTTCCCGTATTTTGCTAACTTGATGTCAGATATGGACTTTGTCAAGCTCAGCCGTGGAAGATTTATCTTGGTCTGAAGTATTACACAACGAGTTTGGAAGTTCACAGATATTAGAAAAAGATTAAATTTAGACTCAGTCTGTTGAACTTCAGAGTGTAAATTTGATCAGAATCACATGTGATATTTGAAACATAGGAAGTCTAAGCAATTATCAGAATCATTAATTTGAAAATCAGGGTCTTACCGATACACTGAAGGTTTTATGATATGGAATCTCACCACTGATAGCTGCATAACTATAAACAGTGAAACAATAGATGCTGTAAAATCAATCTTAAAATTTCTGTGAAGAAAAAATATCATAGAAAGGAGTACTAACACAATCAATGCGTCCTCAACAGTGCCTGCTAGTATTCCAACCATCCCAACAGTCCAGTTTAGGGGAAGAACTCTGAATGTAGCAGGAGATCCTTCTCCCAAGTCATTAAACCCTCCAAATATTTAAACATGATGAAACAAAAAATGAATACCTACCCTTCATTAGGTATACGTTCAAAAGTTGGTTTTAGACCAACAACACCACAAAGAGCAGCTGGCATCCTTACAGATCCTGAACAGACGAGAAAACATCATAGTGATTCACAACTTTTCTATTATATGTATTCTTAATATTCATGAACTACTGAAATAGATTTACCTAGAAAATTCATATATATGTTCAATGCTACTAAGCAAAAATGAATGCTGATTTCTCTGGTCTTTCATGTACAGATATAAATCAAATACCTCCCCCATCAACACCAAGGGCAACAGGACACAGTCCAGCAGACACGAGAGAAGCAGATCCACTAGAAGAACCTCCTGCAATCTTATTGGTATCATATGGGTTTCTAGCAGGCCTACAAAGTAAATAAACAGACATACTCTCATCACCAAATAGTTCAATGTACATTCCTTGATACTTAGTTTAGAAGACAAGTCCACCAAAGGTCATGTAACATAATGTGAATATGAGTATGACACAAGGTGCTCTCACCCATAATGTGGATTTATCCCACTGGTTCCAGACCCTAGTTCATGCATATTGGTTTTCCCAACAAGTATGGCGCCACATAATCTTAGACGCTTAACGCAGCAGGCATCATCGCTACAAGGCCTTTCTTTGTGCAGCCATGTCGTACCTCCTTGAGGACACCATTTTTAGAGGATTAAGTGAATCATGAAATCAGCAGCATAATCATTTGAACAGAGGTCACCCTAAAGAAAACAATAAACACATTACACTACCTGTTGTGGGATATGGCAAACAATCTATCTCATCCTTGATAGCAACAGGAACTCCGTCTAGCAGGGAGATAGGTTCCCCTGCACAAATAGTATTGCTTCAAATGAGTATCTGATCATTCTTGAGTACACATAGTATATGAACATAAATGAGGATAAAGCCTGAAGAAGAACAGGCAATCAGTGCCGCAGTTATTACTTTTAAAGTATTAATAGTCTGCAAATGATGACACATAAGTCATGACTCTGTAATTTCTGTACTATTTCAGTTGTTAAATTATTATTTTCTAGCCTTCAATATTAGAATGTGATATAAGTGCCAGCAACACATTCTCTAACACACTTTTTATTATTGACTGAAATTTATTAGAAATCGCAAAATTTTATGGGTCCTACTTATTTAATGAGCTCCACTCCTGGTTTCATAATTTTCAATAAATTTTAACTTAGAAGAAGTGTGTTAGAGAATGGATTATTATAGCACTCCTTTTATAATATAATATTCATGAGACTTGTACCATTAGCATAGATCACGTGTTAGTAGAAAGTGGGGTAGGGGAAAGGTAAGTAGCATACATCTTACTTCTAGATGCAGAAAACACATGTATTCATAATTGTGAGTTTTAATAACAACAACCCTTTCAGATGGGATCATTTAAAGGTTGACAAAAGTCTTCTTATTTTGAATTGATACTTGAGTTGCTGTGAAGTACTACCTCTCTGATATCGAAGAGTTGATTCAGTTGCTTGTTTTAATATATCATCAGCACTATAGTGAATAAAGAACCCCATTTGGAGTGGGGGTTTTGTGGATTCATCAATAGCAGCAATAAATCGTTCTGCAACCTGCAAAAATGAAAGTAGAAAGAAATAGTACATCAAAATTCTGAAGTCAGAACCAGTAGAAATGTGAAGGATTTGTGGATGTAATCATCACAGAGATACCATATATTAAATGACCTTGTAGTTTTTTATGTGTAAAGCAATACAACTTCATGCATGCTTAAGTGTGTTGATTGAGTGAACACAGTAATGACATGATGACATGTCAAAAGAAAAATTAAAAGATGAAAATACCAAGCTTGGTGTTATGTCCCCAGAGCGGTAAGCTTTGGCATAATCCATTATTGTCCAGCGACAGAATGAAGAATTTGTTCCATCTAGTGTTTTTTCTGAAGATTTAGGCAAGCAATCTAGAGCAAGTTGAACTTTCTCTGGTGGAGATAAAGAAGAATCTAAGCATTTGACTTCTTTTTCTTTTAAGCCTGCAAGAATAAACAGAAACCATGATCAACTTTCTCTTAAAGCAACCTAAGGTCAAAATTTCACAATCAAATATGCTCATGACCATATTCTTTCTCAAACCTTCAAAATCATGTAGGGGAACAAAGAGAGGCGATTCTTTGAACTCTGCATTTGTGATGAGCTGTGGAAATAAAATAAAAACACTTGCTTACAGATTTTCTATAGAATATATATATATATATATATTAATCAGACTGAAGTTTAAAAAGAGGGTACTGAATTCAATCATTACTTGAACAGAACTTCAAGAAATGAAATACAACTATACAAGTGGTCATGGAGACATGGAACAGGAGCATACCCGGTGAATAAGATTGTTTCCTTTCAGTATGAACAGTAGCAAGGTTCCAAGTATTGGACACTCCAACAAATGAGTGAAAATCTTGACCAAAAGTCCAGTCATGCGGGGAGCTGTCATGTAAAAGATCATTAGAATTTTCACTATTTTGTGGGTGTGCATGACTATCATCCATCAATGATCAAGACTTTTCAAGCTAACATTCTGATCCAAATATCGAATTCTCAACTTAAGTAACCAATGATATTAAAAGCAACTATAATTTCTCGAAACTGGAACATTTATCGTTGTTAAAACTTAAAACACAGCACATGCAGACCCTTCCATAAACCTGATACAGTGATACATACTCCTCTGCTCCAAACAAGAGTCAAGAGTAGTAAATGTTATAATTCAGAAGGCGAATCATTAAGAAGTTTTCAATGGAAAACCATACCAGAAGAACAAGAATTCAAGGTGCCAAGATGGTGGAAAAGAAAGAATGAGAAAGAAAGAAAAAAAACATTGCATGGTGAACCTTTGACATTGGCTTGGAGGTAGAACTCGGTGCTATAGGGGCCTAAGTCCACATCCTTCACGGGCGTGTAAACCACACCCTTACCATTCAAGAATTCCATTAGCCAAGAAAGAGTGTTGAAGGAAGATTTTCAGAAGGGTAGATAAAGATAACTAATTATAGCAAGATTTGGCGGAGATCGCTAGAGGAATGAGGTAGAAGTCCGATGTGCTTTTAACCATGCATTCTTAACTGACACATGTTGATGGATAGAATCTGGTATGAAAACTAGTAACCAAAGTGGTTTGCGTGAAAAGGGTAGAATTTACACTGATAAATATAGTAAAACAAAACCTCAAAGACAATTTTGGCATCTCTTTGTGAATTGGTGGGAAAAAACTCAACTACTTTTGCACGAACAACACACTTCAGAAATTTTCAACCCGAATTATAAGGGAATACCGGTCTAACCCGTTTTTCTTATCCCCACCTTACAAATTCAGACTGACTTTCACTGCCTGAATTTTTATGGCAATTAATGTTTTTACGTTTTGTCTATATATTTTTCTTGTCGAATTTGATTGTCTTACTATTTGAATTGTATAAGTTTAGTGCATCTCTTAACTTAAAGCTCAATATTTAATAAAAATATTGATATGGCACTATAATAAAGTTATTACATCAATATAGTAGAGTGACATGTTAGTCATCATCAACAAACAAATTCGTGAATATAAAAATTCAAAAGTAAAGTCAAAAAATACAATTAAGTCATTTTTTTATTGTTATTATCATTCGATGGTGCTAAGGTAAAATATTATAAATATGATTTACTACAGGAATTAATGAGGTACTACTTCCTCTTGTTTTTACTAATTTAAAGCATGGTACTACTTCATCTTGTTTTTACTAATTTAAAACAGTATATTATAACCAACAAGTTCATTTGAGGAATTTTGATCTCTGATAGTTTTAAATTTGAATATTGTAGATGAAATATAAGTGATTGAAAGAAAAATCTTATTAAAGATGTTGTTCAGATCCTCAACAAAAATTAATTATCATTCAAAGTGATGAATACTCCCACCAATATTTACCTCTAGGAAACAGATTCTCTCATGTCATAATTTTGGTTACCATATAGTAGTATTTTTCTTCTAGGGGCTCGGTGGAGTGTGCAGGTTGAAAATGTTGCTAATTCGGTGAGGCCTGCTTCTGGCACTCCATTCTGTATGACTACGAGGTTCCTTCTGTTACTACACTTTTTATTTTATTATTTTTTGTCGTAACACGCACCACCAAAGTTAATGCCAATTTACTATCTGAGTTGTTTCAACATTTATAGTGGTCCACCGCATAAAGTTGCCTCACATGAGCTTGTTATTTTTTTTCTTCTTCTTATTACTGCAAAGAGGCTGGAAAAGGAAAGGAAGCTTTGATTTGATTCGGTAGATAAGTTACTTGCATGAGAAACCCGGTAAGTTTTGAAGGACATGAAAAAATAAAAATCAATATAAGAGCACATGACTTTAAAACAACTTTCATGATTGTGACATGTCAAGTTTCCGTGCGGGTGAGTAGTTGTTATAACTTAAAACTATATTCTTATTTTTATATAAAAAAAAAGTTTAGATGAATTAGATCATAAAAATATATTAAGATCAAGTTATATCTATATATTAATTAAGATCAAGTTATATTGTAAGATTTACTGAACACTCTTAGAAATACTTACTAATTGTTTACCAATAAAGTTCTAATATGGATAGTAGGATTCGATTTCATATATATACTTGTAGGATATAAGTATGATTTTTATTAACTATTTTAATTTTTTTTAAAAACTTAAAGTATATTATGATCTATTAAGCATTGATACGGACACTGGACACGATACGAATACGGACACGTGGACATTTGTAATGTCTAAAATATAGAATATAATACGAGTGTCGTATTGGTGTCAGACACTAATACGGACGCGTGTTAGATACTAGATTTAACAAGGGACTGAGGTGCTCATACTTCATAGATGATGATAGAACTACTACTAGCTGGTAGCTAATAATATACGTGTATAAGACAAGAAAAACAATATGGGTTGGGTTGTTAATGGAAGTGTCTTGTGGCGTACAGGCCGCAGAGTGATAGAAATACTAGGGCCATGTACATGTGCGGCGTCTCCATAAAAATACTTCAATGTTCGAGTGGGTACAAGTGGTAGAGGTAGGTTGAGATAAGTGAGTTTCAAGCATATTACTGGGATAAAACTTTAATATAGTTTCGTAGGTGATTTTAGTACTATTATTCTTTTATGATTGAAGTTTTATCTTGATAAATTTACTTTAATCTTTGATGTAAATCATTACTATAAAAGATTATTGAATCAACATGATGCAACATAACTCATTGATTATTAGGTTTTTTAAACATATTCATAAAAGTTTATTTCGTGATTGTACGTATATGAAAAAAAAAACTTTATTATTAGAGAAGAACCTCAAATTCAATTTATATCACTGTGATGTGACATGACCGTTAAAAATTGGGTTTTTTAATTAGAGAAATATTTATGTGATATTATAATATTGCAATTTATTATATGTCTTTTACTAGGCTATTTTTTTTACTATTATTGTTACAAAATATTTATTGATGATGAATATATATGAGATCAATGATAAAATTTATTTCTTGTAATAACATTTTTTTTATCTATAAAACTCAAATAGAATTATTAAAGAAGATCAAGTTCAGTGTAACTTATTTATCGGTGTCTTAAGATATTGAATAACGAATTAAATGAGTTAGTATTTGTTTAAAAAAGTTAATTTTTTTCTATTACAAATTAGTTTAATTTTTAATCTATTCAGTTTTCGGTTTTTTTATTATAATAGATAGGTTTATGAATCCTCTACTTTTTATATATAATTAAAAATGTTAAATAGCAATATTTTGTATTGATTCAATAACTGCAACATGTGAAAGCTAAGGTGTACAAAAGAAAGATGTAATAAAAGTGGATGAAATGATGAGAGTTCTTTCCACTTAAATTGTCATGCGTTAAAAGTAGTTAGAATATAATTGCACATAATTATATATACAGCTAAAATTGCCTGGAGGACCGGGCATATATAATTATAGTGTGTACAACTAGAATTGTCTAGTCAACAAGGCATGTCTGATTATAGTTATAGAGTACACATGGAATAGATTGATCACGTTAAAGGTTTTTTTTTGTTAAGTTAAATATATTAAAAAACTTAAAAATATCGAGGAAAGCAAATTAATTAACATCAATAAAGATCCACCTTTATAACATTATAAATAAAAAAGATTAAATATAGTTTTGATCTTTTTAATATTGATTTTAATAGTCTTCTAAAAAGTTTCATTCTATTTAGTTTTTGAATTTTTTAAAATTTTCTTTTATGTCTTTTATTTAATTTAGTTTTTTTTTTTTCTGTTGAATAATGTAAGCTATCTTCATCTATTATAGATAATGATCATAGATAACGTACGTAGTTGAGTTCGACTCAAACTGTGCGTTGCACTCAATGCACCTAATGATGTTTTCCTAAAATTAGGTTCCCTTAATAATAAAGGTAGTATATAAGTTTAATAACAGAGCTATTTGTCAAAAACAAAATAGAGTTATTTGGAAATAATAGACGTTGTACATACTTTTTTTCTGGAATAATGGAATTGTAATGTGATTTATTATTATAATTATTATTAGGCACACTAAATGTCAATGCTGAAAATTAAAAAGGTTGATGTTGGAATAACTATTGTTATAAACTTTTAATATAAAATAAAATTAGGAGCCAGTATTTGGTAGATTAATACCAATTATGACGGACCAAAATCATATTTAATCTTAAATAAAATTAGGAATTTAATAAATAAATAAAAACATGATACTTATGAACAAGATATATTTCCCATCCTAGAAGTTTTCTCACCCTTGAAGCAGTCTTCTTTCTATTCCTTGCCTCTTGACTTTGAATACCCATACTCTTTTGTACACTAACGTTTGCTAGGACAAAGTATATATAATCCTTAATGGTTTTGATTTATAAAAAAAAAAAGCTTAAATGTTGGTCTATTAAATTTGATAGTTATATTTTTTTGGTAAGCTAAATTTTAAATGTTTCATCATGATATTTTAAGTTTTTAAAGTGTGGGATCATTTTTTTCAATTTTCTATGGAAACATTAGGATTCTGTTAACTTAAAAATTTTGAATAGTGAATTTAAAAGAATGCTAACGTTTCTAATAAAATGAAAGAAATGATCATAATGAAACACTTTAAAAACTTATAAGTATCTAAATGAAATTTTTAAAATTTAATATACCAAAAATGAAATAATTGAAACCATTGAACTAAAATGGGCATTAAGCTTAAAAAAAGTTTTTAAAACCAAAGATAAGACGAAAGTATTTTTAGTATGAAAGAGTGAAAGACTAAAGTAATTGTCTTAATTAGACGATAGGCTTAACTTAATGTTTCATTGATGTACAGTATAATCTTAACGAATAGTCCGAACAAGAGATCTTCTCTTTTCTTCCACCACCACTTTATTAAAATTTTCTCTCCCATCGTTTAAATTAAATATAGTACAATAAAGTTGTCATCTTATGTTCCAACAATTTCTGCCAATAAATTAAAAGCTAGAGTAGGATTTAAAGTACTTTGCCAAAGTAGAAAATAATTATTTGAAAAGTCCCATTGTAATTACTCTCACATATCACCTAATAATTTTGGTACGAATTGAATATAATATTTGTTAGTATGATTAATAGTTTTTTTAAAAGATAATTAAAAAAAATTAACGTAGATTAAAATAGTATAAGAAGCGGGTAAATTTTATTTTATGTACAAAAGTTACTCTACATCCTAAATCAAGTAAAGTGCAGGTAAAACAATTAAATCATTGATAGCTTCATTGGAATACGTCAATTTCAAGTCAGAGGCGGAAAGAAAATTGTTTTTTACGTTAACTTGTAACTATGCAACTTTTTAAACATGTTCGAAGTTTATTTTATGGTGAATAAAATGAGTTTTAACAAGCCTACTAGGATTGATTTAGTGGTGAGGGATTTAGGTCACATGCATGAGGTTGTATGTTCTAACCTTGTAGTGTGACTATTATACACAAAAAAAGAAATTTTAACAGAAGTTTAAATTTTGAAGTTGATATTAATTTGTTTTTGGATGTTGAGCTCACAATATATATATATATATATATAAAAATTTTCTTAGTTTACTTTTTTTCACCAATTTAAGGGGACGAATTAATATTCATTGTGTGTGAAAAGAATATCGACAAGAATTTTTATGAAGTTCTCCTAGTCTTGTTTAGGTATATATGATCTCTTGTGTAAGAAATCTAACCCTAAAAGTTAGTATAAGAAGCAGTCTTAAGAGGTAAATATAGAATTAGAATGAAATGCGTATCGTGCTCCCCTTTTAATATATTGTTGATTTGTTGGTGTGAGAGTAGTGTCATTGTGCATGGCTAATGCCTTCAACCTGTTCATGTGAGTGATTTCGATCGAGTGTTTGTTCGAATATGAGATATTTTAGAAAGGGATCTGATGTGGTGCAACAACGTATATAATCTTTCGAGTGTTTGCTTCTACATATTTGCCTTAATATCTGTTTTTTAAAACAAATAAACGTGATCCTAATTAAAATCTTGTACGTGCGGACATACCATGAATTAGTTTGACTAGTCCTTGTAGGGGGCCGTGAGTATTAGCAATTTTGATTCTTGTGGAGTTGTGGTGTGTAATGGCTTTGTCCCGGGTCACAGTTGCTTATGTAGAGTACATGCCTTTAACTTGTCTTGCGGATTATTTATTATTGTTTCTTCTCTCAAAGTCTCCTCATATTTAGTTTTTGTTCATTATTTTAGGTTTGGCTCATGTCCACTTAATTTAACAGAAAGATGTCGTTGTTAATTTAGGGTTTAGCATTTCCTTATTACTTAATATGCTATAGATTGCAATTTTAGGGTGTGTTTTTCACATTGAACTGAAAAATTTTGTAACTATAAAGTTTCGTTGAACCTGTATTGAAAAGTAAAAATGTTTTAAAAACAAACGCTTAATTATTATCTTTTTTGGTGTTAACCATTAGGCTGAAAATCAAAAATTAATTTCTGAGGTACTGAAATTTATTTAATAAATTAATATTTTTCTAATATATATTTTTTCATACACCCAGGATCAATTTTATGATTTATATACTTAAGTAATAAGATTATACATCAATTATATTAGATCATATTAGTAAATGATAAGAATATTTTACCAAGGCAAGACTCCTGGTTAGGGAAGAATTTACTCCAGCTCAAGATTGATTTGATTAAGTTTTTGCCTCCTTTCTTGGAGTAGCTAGGTGCATCAAACCGGTCATTAGGAACGAACATGTATTAGGTCAATTGCATGTAAGAGATGATTAATTGACGCCAATATTGTTAAGTAAATTATACTAATTAATTTTTGTGTAAATTCTACTATTTGGAGTTTTGGACGTGAAAATTTGTTGATAAATGTGTTGCAATTTGCAATCAGACACGCACTTCATAGAGGGATTTTTCTTTCATGTCTCTTAAGCTGATGGCACGCAGACGCAGTACTGCCAGGCCTACAGGGGCGGATCTATGTATAAGAGTGTGGCAGCAATTGTTCTCTTAAGATTTTATTTTTTGTTTATGTAAAGTAATAAAAGAAAAAAATTTCTCAAAAAAATAATTATTGTTCTCGTAAGATATTTTTTCTTAAAATGAATACAAAATAAATATAAGAAATAAAAAAGAATAAATTATTGCTAATTTTACTATTTAGTATTTTTTATTTATCTTTTCTTTTTGGTATTTGGATTTTTTTTATCATAATATTATGTATTTTTTAAAAATATGTAATATTTTTATTTTGTGAAAATATCATATATATGATCATTTTAGTCTCTAAATATATAAAATAATAATAATTTAATCTCTTAAAAGAAAAAAAAAGTTTGATTTATTTTATAAATAAGTAAAATGATGATAAATATATTTTATTTTAATGTTAAATTAATCATCAAAAAATATAATTTAATATCAAGATAGTGTTTGAACATTATATTTTAACGATAAAATGATTTCACAAAATTTAACGACGAGATATAGTTATCACACTTTTTTACATTTAAGAACTATATTAAAATTTTTAATTTTTAGGATTAAATTATTATCGATTTATTAACCCATAAAAAAATTATTATCAATTTATATATTTAAGGACCACAATAATAATTTATCTACAAAAAATGTTACAAATTATGTCTTACCCAGTTAAGAAAATTTTCGGGATCCACCATAGAGTCTACTGCATCATGAGCGAGGAATAGTGGTCCACAGGTAATTGAACAATTTGGTTAACCTAATTTGGGAAGACTTCTCTAATTTGATCAAAGCGAGGTTTTCATTTTTAATTTCTGGGTTAGCTTGCTACTTTGCCATTTCAAGTTCTGGTTTGCATTGGTTGGAGAAACCTTAGAACATCCAACATGAGCCAACATGTTTCATGAGCCATGTTCATCGTGCCTTTTTATTTATTTATCGAATGTCAAGGATGTATAAGGTTAAAGGAGAGGGCATTTCAGGAAACAAAATTTATTAACAGTCATGTGACCCTTCTGCTAAAACATTTAACGGAGTTAATTGATGAGAGAATTCCACTGTAACTTTTGGGGGGATCTGTGTAAGTGTTAAAAAGGAAGAGGAGGTTTTGGTAATTTCATGAAATCTAATTTACTTTAGATATTAAGGTTGTTGATAATGATAACAGCAGGTGCTACCTTGTCATAATGATGAGTGACACACCGACACTGCGTATTAGTTTCCCAAGTTAGAAAATAAATCCAACAAAACTTATGGGTCTCTATTGTAAACCTTTTTGTTTCGGTTTAAAAAATTACAAAAATTCTAATTAAATATTATTCAAATAGAAAATGGCATTGGAAATAATAACAAGCAAGGTATCGGTTTCCTTGTAATTTTCTTTATCTTTAATGTCCATATTTTGTTTTAAGAAGTCAAATATATTATTATGTATATTCTTTTCTAATTACTTTTATAACACTTTCTGAGTTATGTTTAGTTTAGAAAAGAGAAATAGATTAAAGAAATAGAAGAGAGATAATTTAAAAAGGAAAAATAAAGTAAAAATGAAGTGATATAATTTTTTGTCTAATTTAAGAGAAGTAGAGTAAAAATAATATTTTTTCCCAAAGAAAACCGATTTTTTATGACTAAAATTCTTATATATTTATACTTAGTATATAATAATTCTAGTGATTAGAGCTATATATATATAATTTCTTCTACCTATAGAATCGATTTTGTTGCCTAAAAATCAATTTGACTGCAATTGAGAAGACAGAAATTTTAACTCTTGACCTACAATAGTTTGTTAATTCTCTTATAATTAACTGAATAGACTTTGCAACCGAATACAGCCCTAGTACAGAAAGTTTCCACGTGAAGTAGTTTTATGTAGAGACCCACTTTTTTTTTTTTTTTTTTCTGTGGATGCTACGACTTTACCTTAGGGGAGAACCACCACTTCATAATACTATATATCTTTTCCCGCAATTATTGCCTTCTTTTGGCTTACTATGTTGGCATCTTTGTTCCCAAATCTTAGTTAGAGGAACTCTATTATTTTATGTTTGTCATTTAGCATCCCATTTACCATACGAAGGAACAAAATTGCAGTTTCTGGCCTGTTTCCTATGTTGGCAGCTGGAATTCAATTTATGTTTTGTTTTAGTACCATACATTGTTTTATAATGATTTATCATTCTTTGAATTGTTTTATATGGAAGTAGACAAAACAGATAAATAAAACAACAAAAGTTTATTTATTACTTGAAATGCCTTGAAAATAATAATAAAAAAGAAATAGAAATTTGGACTATAGAAGCAAGTTGAAACAACTTTTCCTTCACTCCTTCCTTGTGCTAACCTGACAGTCAGGTTGCGTGACAAAATGAATGAGTTCAGTTTGCTCCGTGTATTCACAATATTAAGAATACAATTCATGGTCATTTAACCACAAATACAATGATAATTATGTTAACTTTTATAATTTATAATAAAAGTTAAGGGATAAATAGTAGTTTTGACCCCGATAAATAGTGGTTTTTGATTTTGGTATCTAATTTTTTTTTGGTACTGACAAATTTTTATTTTTTGAAATAATTACATGTCGTGAAATCTCGGTTAACGGATGCATTTCAATTAATAAACAAACTTTTGTTGTTTTATTTATCTGATTCCATATAAAAAATAAAAATTGTTGACAAATAAAAATATATGATAATCATGTCAGCTTTTATAATTTAATAGACTTAAATGACGTTACCCTATCATAAAATAAGAGTGTTTTGATTTTTTTATTTAATTTTTTATCTGAAATTTTTTATTTTTTTGGAATAGTTATTTGTTGTTAATGAATCTCCATTAACTAATGATATGGCTAATGACATGCATTTATTTTAAAAATAATAATTTGTCAGGTATCAAAATAATATAAAAAAATAAAGCTTAAGGTAACAAAATCAAAATACCTCCATTTTGTTGGTACTAGAAAGTTATTTAAGTTTGATAAAAAAAAAAAAGAAGTTATTTAAGCCTTTATAATGACTTTTAATGCATACCTATTAAACTTTTGGTTTATTGGGTAAGCCGTATTCCAAAGTTTCCTAAATGTCCCTAAATTAATGTTTTTCAATCTATATATCTTCGAATCTTCTGCACTTATTTTTTCAACAACATTCTCATCTACATTGTAGGACTTCTTTATTGGAGTAAAGTCAAGAGAAACCAAGTCAAGTTAAGAATGTCTAAAAAATTCCCTATTAAATTCTACCCACCAACAAAAATGAAGCAAATAAATAAAGGAAAAACATCAATTCAATTCAAGAATGATAACATTATATAATAGACAAACAAATGAATTATTTGAACAATAACATCGTCTTGAACAATTCATTCAAGGATTAATCGTAACCACAATCATCACCCTAGTCAAAGAATTTCAAAGTATAGATATATTTTTTGTATGCTTCAGAAAAAGTATAGATAATATGACATCAAAGAAGCTAATAGTTACATGAATAGTGTTGCGTTATATACAGAGTTAACATAATCATCATTTAATTAACATTTATAATTTAGATGTAACTTTTGAAGGAGACTACTCTTAAGGTTTTTGAACAATATGTGGATTAAAGCACACTTTCTTAGCATGATATGATTGATCTAATCTGGAGTTAAGTGTGTTATTTACTTAAGTTCATCTGAGATTAGAAAAAAAAATCAACTAAATGTGAAAATCACTTTTTGAATAAAGAATGATTTGGAGATTTATGGTTCTTAAAAAAGTTGTTTAAAAAGAGATATATGTCAATAAATAAATGATAAAATTACTAAAAAAACAATACAAAGATCAATTCACGTTGAGACTCAATTAGAGAAATTACAAAGAGATAGCAAGACTCTCAACCCCCAAGGCATTACTAGGATGTTTGGGGCACCGTTGAAAATTTTCAACCTACATTTTGCCACAAGAAGACCTTTATAACTTCTCTGTTCAAATGCATTGAAATTCATGCTACCAATGTTTAAACGACAAAGCAAACATACATGTATAACTCAAGTCACCTACTTTGCAAATCAACATATATAATTAAGGAGAGATATCATTTTTTCTTTGAACATTGAATAGTGAACTATACTTTTTATGCAAAAGTTGAAGGTTTAATTTCATGGAATGAAAGATATATACTCATATAAGTTTTCTCTTAAAATAATCTTGAATTATAATATTATGTATAGATAAATGTATGAGGCAAATGGAACATTAGCTTATAGTAGCCACCACCATTTATTTTTATCTTTCTCTATTCTATCCAATAAAAAGTAAAATATTGAGTAAATTTCTCTTATAAAAATTATGAATAATTATCTTTTACTTCTTTTATACATATTATTAATTATTAATGCAGGCTAATTTTCAACAATTGCATTATAAGATTATTATTAGAGCTTACTTAACACTAGTTTTTACTTTTTATTGAATTCTTAAGCACAAAAACAAATTGTTATTTTTATGTTCACCTTTGGAGGATATTAAATTTAAAGTGATGGTGAAAGAATAATTCTTAATTTCTTATATGAGAATCAATTCTTAGAATAATTTTTCTTAGCACAAAGTATAAAGATATAGGATATTATGTTTTTTATTACTAGACCATAATTATATTTCATATGAAAAAAATTTGATCGAGTGAGATAAAAAAATATTATGACGTAAAAGTTTTCAACAAATTTTTAGTAATTATATATTGAGATCAAAATGGAAATCCCTTTTTTTGTGTTTGATAACATAAGTGTTTTTTAATTCACTAATTAGATGCTATTTTTTTCTTTTTTGGTATAAAAATATCATTAATCTAAAAGAATTTTGTACATAAAAAAATCAAATAATAATTTTTTTAAAATAGATCGTTATCCAAACCAGAAAAATGGTCCTACCATGTGGATTTGAAACTACTAGTTTAATTATAATAATGTTGTGCTATTTTTATTCTAGGAAGTTGTGCTAATTGATGCTAAATGTGAGAAACATTTTCAATTCTTGTGAAATTCTTAAAACACAACATAACAATAATAATAATAATTAAAAAAAAATCGAAAAAAGTACTTTACTTGCGCCGCACTTTGACTTATTAAAAAGTCGCGTCCAAACAGGCCCTTAAGGTTGAAGTGAGGTGGTGATTGAAACGAAACGCACAGGGCCATCGGCGATGGGAGACGACAGTGGCAGCAACCGGTCAAAGCCGGAGTGGCTGCAGCAGTATGATCTAATAGGGAAGATTGGAGAAGGCACCTACGGTCTCGTCTTCCTCGCTCGCATCAAGTCTTCCACCAATCGCGGAAAATCCATCGCCATAAAAAAATTCAAGCAATCCAAGGATGGCGATGGTGTCTCTCCCACCGCCATACGTGAAATCATGGTATTCCTTTCTCTGCTTGCTTAATTACACCTAGGGAAGTTGTAATTTCTGAAATTCGGAAGCGAATTCGCTTAGATTGTTTTTAATTTCGAGTTTCTGAAGAAATTGCCATTTTTTTTCATTTATCTATTTTCCTTTTCTTTTGTTAGTTCTCTGTAGTTTCTAGTATTTGGAAACCTTGAAGAGGCTTGAGCCAGAGGAGGCTTTTTTTTATAAAAAAAAAATTATTTAATGGTTTGGCGGTTTGGATTGGTTTTGAGTGAATTTCATTTGATGCTGCAGTTACTCAGGGAGATAACGCACGAGAATGTTGTGAAGCTTGTGAATGTTCACATTAATCATATGGACATGTCTCTCTATCTGGCTTTTGATTATGCAGAACACGACCTTTTTGTGAGTATATATAATCGTGAAACTGTTGACATGGCACTCTACTTAGGCACTAGAGTTCAAGTTGAAATTAAAGTTGTTTGCTTTCGTAGTTCATCAAAATGTTTCCCGAGATAATGTGTACTTTCTGATATCTGAATTTCCAAGGTGTTTTTAGTTTAATGTTGCCTTTTGACATTCCTAGCTAGTGAGATAAGGCTTGGTTGTTGCATCTTGTATTAGACACATTATGGTCTTTGCAATGGACTTTATGCTATTGTATAAGTTTTGCTTCCGTGTCTTATAAAATGTTGGTGAATTTTCTCTAGGAAGAGATATACGTAGGTAGCAAGGAATTGCTTGTTCTGATTAATTGAGTGTAAAGATTGCAATTTTGAATGGCAGGAAATAATAAGACATCATAGGGACAAAGTCAATCAATCCATTAACCAGTATACTGTTAAATCGTTACTCTGGCAGTTGCTCAATGGACTAAACTATCTACACAGGTGAGTCTTTTTGTTTTTGAAATTGATGATGGTTCCTTTTCTTTTCTTTTTCTGTTTATATGCTAACTCTTATTATATTATATTTTTTCTGTAGTAATTGGATAATACATCGGGACTTAAAGCCATCAAATATATTGGTGGGATTTTTGGCTACCTTATCACTATATGATTAGTTATTTTACTGCTATAATTGGATTCAAATTTATTTGTTCACTTTTGATTAGTGCACTTGTTTCTTTAACAAACTTTCTATGAACAGGTTATGGGTGAAGGAGAGGAACATGGAGTTGTTAAAATTGCTGACTTTGGACTTGCAAGGATATATCAAGCACCTTTGAAGCCATTATCTGAAAATGGGGTATGAGCATCTTTGTCTTTGTCATCCACCTGTGTTGTGTCTATCGTCTGTGTATTTGAGAAATCGTCAATTTTATTCTTATAAATATTTAATTCTGAATATCTAAGCAGCCAAAATCTGGGTAAGCATATAATACTGGCAGAAGGAGTGCATTAAAGGCTTGTACTATCTCAGCTTTGTGATATAAGTTTAGTGCATTGAACTATCAAGTCTGCTGGCAACCTCATTGTTTTGATTCCGCACATGTTGGGTGCTTAAACGTGCATTGCCTGTTATCATCTTTAACCTTCAGTTGGCTGTGCACTTGTATTACATTTTAGCTCTCCATATGTTTGATGGTTCAAATTCCTTAATTTATAATATAATAACATGCAGGTTGTTGTTACTATTTGGTATCGTGCTCCTGAGTTGCTTCTTGGAGCAAAACATTATACCAGTGCTGTTGGTATCCTTTAATTTAAGTTTTTATTTATTATTTTTGTAATATTTTCCAGTCAAATAATTGCACCTGTGTGCCAGTGAAAAGAATTATGGTTAACTTAAAGGTTGTACATGCGAAGTTATTAATATCTCAGATATTTTTTGAGTCTTTTAACCTATATACTATTTTTGTTACAATATTCTTGGTGCTTTTGCTGCTATTGTTAATTTGACTTGAGGTTGCTTCTTGCATAAGTTATGACTTTCAGTGAATCTGAGATGTCAATGTATCAAGGATCTACACGAAAGTTTGACTTGTGTTACTGGATTTTGAAATTTTGAATCAATCTACGTGGATGTTGGAGTATGGTACACTGGTACACATAATCCAAAGATAGACTAATCAGCCATGTATGATAAATAAATGTGCGTGTAATGTATGGTCTGATTCTAAAATCGGTCTAGTTATATTTCCTTAAATCAACATTTAGATATGTGGGCTGTGGGATGCATTTTTGCTGAGTTGTTGACTTTAAAGCCGCTATTCCAAGGTGCAGAAGTCAAAGCTACACCAAATCCCTTTCAGGTACTTGATACAATAACTTACTGCATTATGATTCTATATTTAAATATTGTTATGGATGTAGCTTCTATATTATTACCTTGTCAATTTTGGATCTTAAAAATATTCTTGTTCCACTTGCAGCTTGACCAACTTGACAAGATATTCAAGGTTTTAGGTAATTTATTTTCTTACAATTTTTCTTTCTCCCTATTGGGGGTTCTTCATTCTCTTGATGATATTCCAGACCTACATCAGTGGACATTGTTACTGTGCCAGGCCATCCCACATTAGAAAAGTGGCCTTCCTTAGCAAATCTTCCCCATTGGCAACAAGATTCACAACATATACAAGGACACAAATAGTAAGATCATTATTAATGTGTTTATAAAAATATATGCAGGATAAACCTATTTCCATTGCGTGCAAGTCCTTTGTTTTCTCCTTTCTTTACCTGTTCTTCTTTGAAACTAATACTTTTCTTTTCATTAAATTAATGAATCTGTTTTGCTTCTGTTTGCAAACAGTGACAATGCTAGCCTATGTAGTGTTTTACAACTATCTCCAAAAAGTCCTGCATATGACCTCTTGTCAAAGATGCTTGAGTAAGTTTATCCTTCTAAACATCTGAGAGAGATTTTGCTATGCCTATACAAAAGGAAACTGAATCTTTTTTTCATATTTAAATGATTTTAAGCTGAACATAGGATGGAGTGGTACCCCCTTGTATACTTGTGATTTGTGGTGATACCCCCTCCCTAATATTGTAATGGGTGGTTAAATAAATCACAATATTTTGTTTCCTAGTCCAGATGGTAATGTGAATGATGGGTTTGTGATTTTTGTTACTATTTCTTACTTCATTGTCATTACCTATTGTCGTTGTTCTTGTTGCTCCTATAGTTAAATGTGTACAAGTTCATCAGCCTTAATCTAGCTCTACCTTTTTCCATGTTGTTAAGTTGTTTGAATTTGTTTTAAGTTCATGTAGTAACTATAAGTTATAATCAGTCTCCTGAACTAATCTACATGGCAGCCTTCCCACCTATTTGATAAATATTGTGGCATAGCTGCTTTACTCGTAAATTGTTCACCATCTGAGCCACAAGAGTATTTTGGACATTAAGTCCTGGGAATTTGTTGATATTGAAGATGATTTCAAGGACTATCTCTACTATTAGATAAGTAGAAGGATGTCAAGAACTACATGATAAATTCTTATTCTTCTAAGTTCAGGATTGTCATAAACTATCATAGAGTCACTGAAAACAATTACCAGTCGACTTTATTATGAGCTATCTAAGAAGTCCAATTTCCCCTTTTTACTGTCATCAATAACTTATGTTATGCTTAGCAAATTGGAAAGATGGTAGGAATGGGAATATGCTCAAAGTATGTCTATAGTTACTAAGGATCCATTTCCGTCAATAATTAATTGAATTGCCGTCTATACCTTTGCTACTAAAAAGTAACACTATACCTTTAGTTGTTTTTGCTGATTAAAAAAAAAAAAACCTTTTAGTTGTTTTGGAATGTAAAAATCCTCACCTCACTCCATACCACCATGACCACTGTCATTGCCATTGCCACTATTGTTGGTCACCTGTGCTGCCACCACCAAGGAAAATATTGCCACTGAGCATTTTTTTTATGCTATTCCTGCCTGATTGGCATACCATGTAGGGATAGAGTGGAGTAGTTCTTCAATTTTTTGATGTCAAACATGTGAATTGAACATTTATTCTATTATAAAATTTCTCATTACAGTCATTCTATTCTAGCAAACCCAGTGTAACCTTGTTTCTGTTTTGTTGCATATGGCTTTCAACTTGTATATACTTTATCTAGTATTTGTGGATATATGAGTGTGATGCATGAATTTCCGGTTTTAATGAAAATTCTCTCTCTTTTCCTTACCTTTTCTTGTTTTGCAATAACATGACTTGCGTATTTATGGGCAGATATGATCCACGAAAGCGCATAACAGCAGCCCAAGCTTTGGAGCATGAGTAAGACTCCTTCAATTTTCCTTTTTTCTTGCATGAAATCTGCATACCTAATTTAACATTTCTTTGGTTAATGGTTGTTGTTTTGTCTATTGAAATCTTGACAAGATTCCACACTTTTTCCATGTTTGTTTTATTTTCTTCATATGTCATGCTTATGAAGGTTTACTAAATGATGTGGTTGCCAACTTTCCATCTTATTGTTGTATTCAATATATTTGAATCAGAAGTTGCTAAAGTTATTGAGGATGGACAAGCAGATTGTTGCAGTCTTTATCGGAACATGTCCAGAAGCTTTTCTTAAACTAATTTACATACTAAAAAAAAGCAGTTACGTTGTCCAGATGCTCCTGAGTTAGCAAATTTTGTGTGAATTTATTGTTTTTATTCACTTAGGTTTCAGTCAATCATCATATGTGTCTGACTTCTGTTTGACACCTGTGTGTGTATATGTTCATTTTTATAATACAATGCTGCAACTGTTTATGACTCAGTGAGTATAGCATTAGCTGATCAACCAATTATAGACCTTTATCATAATTTTCCTGGGGTAGAGGGCTGGTTGTCTGTCTCTTCAGTCAAATCCTCTCAGAGCACCATTGGTCATGTTAGATATTCCATATTTCCATGTCATGTGTTCACAGAGGTACTCTGCTGATTGTTTCATAATAGCTAGTGACATTGACTTGCCTTCTTCTTCATTTTGTCATATATACTAAGTTGTTAGATCTTGCAAAACATTGCTGGATCTTTGATTTTGATGGCAATGGTGTTGATGCACTTTTACTTCATCATTATGACTTGGATGTATTGTAGAGAAAACTTAAAATTGGTTGTTGCCTTCAATGAAAAGATTCTTTGTTTATGTTGGGGATGTACACTGTGACTTCTGATGGAAAGACACCTTAATTGTTACAATATGTATGCGTGATTCTCTATCCTTTATATAATTAGTTCCTTTGTATCTTTCAGTTGTGTTATCTCTTAGGTATCCTTATGCTTTGTTTGCCAGGTATTTCAAAATTGAACCACTACCTGGGCGGAAGTAAGGCCTTTTTCTTCCTTCTTCCTTTTTACTATTTTGGTTTGGTTTTTTGCCTGAAGCTTTGGTTGGATAAAACCTTCTCCTTGTACTATTGGTTATTTTTCACTGCTTTAAAAAATTTGCTTGGAAAGGTTTATACATAAACAATTTTCATATAGTTCTTTTCAGGTTCTATATATAAAAAAAGTAGTGGTTTTAATTAAGCATATTTTCGACAGTCATTTGTTTTATTTAATTAGATATGTCTGTGAAATCAATGCTCAGTGCACTTGTACCCTGCCAACCTGGAGACACATTTGTGAATTATCCCACACGTCCAGTGGATACAACAACAGATTTTGAAGGGACAGCCAACATGCAACCTTCACAGCCGGTATGCAAAGATACCTAAAAATTCTATAGAAAAAACTATATCATTCTAAGCTGAAATAATTTTGACTTAATTTATCATTAGCCCCTCTTAAAATTGTAAAGTCTAGTAGATTTAAAATTTTCATTGAGTAGAGCATATCAGAACTAAAGGATATGATTCAACTTTGTCATTGACCATCCTTTTTGTGGAAAATATTTATATGTTCTACAGGTAATACTCTTAGAGTCTTAGTAGTTTAGCAATTGTCCAGATTTAATTTAATATAATTTTATTTTTAATCCAATGGTATTGTACTCCTAAACTTCATAAAGAATATCTCCTTTTCGTTGAGTCATATTGGTATAAAATTGGGGAGAGGATATAGTTGTATTATTTGTGGAGAGGATAGAACAGATTACTTTGGCTAACCCATATCTTTTGACCATTTTATATAACTTCAAAGTGATTTTTTCTCAGAAAATATAGGTAACTCCCTCTGGTCCTATTTATAAGAAGCAAGTTAGAAATGGTGCTTGGTCCTTTTTATAAGACCCAATCCATTATGTCCCTTGCATTAATTACTTTTAGACTAAAATACCCCTAATTAAATAAGAGAGGTTGTAATAACAAACAATTAGAAGAGGGAGAAAGCATTAATTGCAATGGTAGTTTTGAAAAAAAATATAAATTTAAGACATTTATTGTTATCAACTAAATTAACTACTTTCCTTAATCCAGATGAATTAGGTAATTGAGTTTTATAAATAAGATTGAAGGGAGTAATTGTTAATAATTTAACTACATTGTTATGAACATTTTCAATGATTTTGTTATGTTATAGGACTTAGTTAACTGTGTTATACTGATTACTTTCTCTTAATGGATATTCTGATTACTTTCTGAAATTTTAGTTGCTCCCCCCCACAAAAAAAAAAAAAGCCTGTTTGTAGTCATTGGCAAATTTTGGTTTTGTATTTACATACTTGCATATGCACAAGGATATACATTTTCCACTTCATGATTTCAAATGTATATATTTCTTAATTTTGAGTTAGGTTTCGTCTGGAGCTGCAGTTTCTGGCAACATGCCTGGTGGTCATGTTTCGAATAGATCTGTCCCTCGGCCAATGAATGTTGGTGGCATGCAGAGAATACCTCATCAGGCAATGCAGGGTTATAATCTCTCATCTCAGGCAGGGATGGGTGCTGGAATGAATCCTGGTGGCATCCCAATGCAACGAGGTGTTCCACAGCAACAGGTTTAGTAGTATTTATTGGGAAAAAGAGACAGGGGATTAACTTTTTGTCCTTTCTCTCAAGGTAGATGTGATAGTCTTGTTTTCTTTTTGAACAGTTGAGAAGAAAAGATCAAATGGGTATGCCAGGATACCCTCCACAGCAGAAGTCAAGACGTATATAAGGTAAATACTGTTGTTCCACCACATATTAGTGGCATTTGTGGTGGCTATCATAGAGACAAACTTGGCTGTTCAAAAAACCGGGAGAATTATGTTGATATGGGCTATCAGGAGTGTCACTGATTTTTCTCATGTTGTGTGTGAGCAATTAGAATTCGTGAGAGTGGTATGTGAAGTTTTGAATTTAACATGGCATTAATTATATTCTTGTACTATGATTCTTCCAAAGTATTTTAGAAACTACAAATTGAGTATCACCTGATTCACCTCTTTGATAGTCACTTGTGATATGTGGGTTGTGGTAGATATCAAATCGGTATATTTTTTTACAGCAAATTTATCACGTATTGTTTCCAGTCAACATTGTTCAATCTTCTGGCATACTTGAACTAATAGTTGGATGACTCTTTGATATTTGCAATAAAAGCTGAAATACCATGTCTCATGGTTAGGTTGTGCTGGTAGAGATCAAGTGAAGATAAATTTGAGGTCAACTCTAGGGAACTTGAGCTCATTCAGGACAATTCATGACCCCCCAAGTTCAGATAGTTTGCTTCCGTTCTTGCGGACCTCACTATTTTATTGCAGTCAAAGGTTTCTTTCATTTAGTAAAAAAAAAAAAAAAAGGAAACTGGATGCTATTATTATGAAGGATACTGCTGGAACAGCAATTGAGCCCTTGGAAGGGAATGGGTGAGCTATTGGAGCCTGGAGGCACATGTATATAATGCTTTAGTTGTACAAATTTCTTGTATTTACGCAGCTGTTAGCCAAGTTAAAAGGTTAGATACCTTAGGGGTGTTCGCCAAAATTGAACTTCTAGTGAGTAGTGACTAAACTAGTATCAGTATGTAACTATGTTGTACTCATTGTAGAATAGTGCCTTAAATAATTGAAGGAAGTTACACACCACTAGCATGAAGTATATCATAATATTTTTTCATTTAGATTATGTTGTGGTGAATTTCGTTTCTCCGGGACATGTCATTACTTTCTAATTTTTCTTCTTCTTGTGTCTCGTATTCTTTAGGATTTGGCTTTTGTGACAACCTACGAAGTATTTGGAACTTACTTGTGAGTATGCTAGTTATTAAACCGTGGAACAGCAATCCATGACCATAGTCCATAGCTTAATACTTATTTTAAAAAATTTAATACATTTTCACTAAATGTGTTAGTTACTACTTCAAATTCATCTTTATTATTATAACTACTGTAGACTCTTTTATATTCATTTAATATTAAATGCATGTTTAGAAGCAAAAATATAAAAGTTGAATCACCCATCAAATGCAAACAACTTTTAATTAAATTGAATAATTCTTGTTTATCATAATCAAATTATGGAAGCTCCTAAGAACAATTGAGGGAGATATATTTTTTTGTTGGTACCTATTTATTATAAATAGGTGTTTCTCACTTTCTCCATTTCAGATTACTTTATGGTGCGTTTGGTATGATGGAAGGAAAATAAGAAAGAAAAAATTTAAAATTTGAATTGGAAAGAAAATGAAAGGAAGAGAAAATTAAAATTTTTGTATCTACGAAACAATCTTTTTATTTTATTTTTCTTTCATTTTCTCTCCGATCAAATAGAAAAAAATATTTCATTAATCTTGTTTTCTTTGTCTCTATTTTTTTTCTTCCACTTTTTTTCCTACCAAATGAATCACATTAGGTTTTCGGTCCAACTCAAATTATTCAGGCTTTAAATTTTAAAACTCTAGTGCAATTGATGGTGTTTTGGAATTTTCCGAAAGAAACTTGGCAAACCAACAACCTATTTTCTGGAACATACAAGATTGTCCCTTTGGTTTGATTTAAATACCTCGTACGTTCCTTCGCTTCAGACAGCAACAAACAAACAAGAAAATCAACATTTGCTGCTATCCATTCACAAAAAACAGAGAGTTCAAAACACCTAACCAAGTCAAGAAGAGAAGATGTCACTGATTCCAAGTTTCTTCGGTGGTCGAAGGAGCAATGTTTTCGACCCTTTCGCGCTCGACGTATGGGGCCCCTTCAAGGATTTGTCTTTCCCTTCTTCGCTTTCTGCTGAAAATTCTGCGTTCGTGAACACCCGATTGGATTGGAAGGAGACCCCAGAAGCCCACGTGTTCAAGGTTGATATTCCGGGGCTGAAGAAGGAACAAGTGAAGGTGGAGATTGAAGATGACAAGGTTCTTCGGATAAGCGGAGAGAGGAGCGTGGAGCGCAGTAGTGCTAAGTTCTTGAGGAAGTTCAGATTGCCAGAAAACACTAAATTTGATCAAGTTAAGGCTTCTATGGAAAATGGGGTTCTCACTGTCACTCTTCCAAAGGAAGAGGTCAAGAAGCCTGATGTTAAGGCTGTGCAAATTTCTGGTTGAAGTCCAATATATAGAAAATATTGTTTTTTGCTGGGTTGTGAGAAGTATCTTGTGTTATTTGCTGTGAATTATAAGGAAGATCTTACAATGTAAAATATTTTAGCTGTTGAAATAAGCGTTGTGAGAGTTACATTCATGTGTGTTGAAGTGTCTTAATTAAATGTGATGTAGACACAAAAAAATTATAAATAATGTAATGTGAATTATAATTGGTTACTGCATCTATTCTTGTTTAGATACATTTCCGTGAATTAACTCCAGCTATATATTATTCTATTCAACACTAAAGCGAAAAAGAAAATATAATTTTAAAATTTAAATATTAAGATTATAGGTTTGATCTATAATAACGAATTTGCAAAAAAATTACATTGATATAAAGAAACATGGCAAAAAATCAATAAAATAATCAGAACTATAGTATTTTATCAATGGGACAATCCTCATGATGATGGGATCATAGACAAACTACAGTAGTGACTGATAAATAAACATTCATATTTGATGGTCTTCCTCTTCAGTTCTCTTGAAACCAACAGTTCTCAAGTGATTTAAGAGCTATGGAACGAAAGTTATTGGATAAAAATATACCGTGCACGCCTCTATAAAACAAATGGAACTCAAGTGATCGTAGACCTCTTACAGGTAAAGGCTATCAATAAAGGGGATAACTACTATTGCAAAGATGGAATCAGCCAATTCAGTAACAGCATATGCTTTTGTTGAGATAAATGGTTGGAATCTCATATCAACTTATTCAACTCAACAGAAGATTTGGTTTTATTAACTTATTTAGTCACTTTAGTTATTGAAATATGCTATACATCTTTTTTGGTTAAAGGAAGCATTGATAGATATGACTAATTGTGAAGCTGAGTATAAGTGACTGCAATCATATTAAAGTATGTAAACAAACAAGAAAAGGGAGTTGCAGGTCTTAAGGTAGCATTCTCTAAGCAACTGCCACAACCTTTAATCCACTGTAACTGCATTCATACGTGACCACACAGAAGGTGGCACCAGCACCATCTTCCAGTTCTGCATGGGTGTGGTGTGGATGAGGATATCCCATCTTCTTCCATTAGTCATTAGCCTCAAATCTAAAGGACACCGAATAAACCCAATTTATTTACAGAAAACAAAGGAATCCATCATATCAAAACTCTATAATGTCACACACCCAGACACGAGTACTTTACATATTCTTGCCAACCAAAAGGTGATGTTTGGCAATGGTTGGCAAGAATTTCCAAAATACTCTTGTTTGGGTGTCACATTTTGTGGTGTTTTGATTCAATGAGGAAATGATGGCTCCACCAGAAGACCACATGCTAAATGCAGCCTGCTGTCAGGGAAATGGCATAGCTCTCCAAATCAACACTACACTCTTCAGCTTCCTTCACTTCCGCCAACCTTGAGAATCGAACTTGTAGTTTGCACAACAATGTGCGTTGGCTCGGACAGCGCGAACCTTCCATTCTAACAAGGTTGCCGCAGAAAAAGGTTTTGTCTTCTCAAAGACAAAACACAAAGTAAACTTGCAGCAACATTTTTGCCTCTCCATGGAAACCCTTTCAATCCCACTTCCTTCACCATCAACCTAAACTTAATCCAGAATCCACTTCATTCAAGAGATAAAAGATACACAGTTTGAATCATTTTGCCCCTTCCAACATTTCAAAACTCAACCTCTTTCATAGCTTTACAGAACATCACTTCCAACACCACACATTGCAAGACCAAAACCAAATGCCCCCAATTTGTTGTCCATCTCTTGTCATCATCTAACATCCCCCAAAAATCCAAAAGCAATCAACACAATACATGTTATTTTATTTTACCTTTCCAAAAAAATAGTTTAATTAGAATGTAGTAGTACTAATTACACTTGCAATCATCCAACCACGAAAATTGCCATGTATGATAGATGGCTGACTTTTATAATAATAACTACAAGAAACTCATAAAAATTAAAATCTAAAAAAATAAAATGCAGAAACTGATAAAACATTTTACCAATTTCATGCCAAACAGAAGATATCATCAGTCATCAACAAAATATACTGCAAAATCCTCAACGGAGCATTTCCAAAATCCAAGTGCGGCAACCTCAACTCCCTCACCCTACATGCCCCATCCTCCGGAGCTCCGACGCCACCGACCCGAACCCGGTTCACGTCCACCCTTCTGAAGAGGTAAAACGCGCCGCCGTGGCGCTGATCGGAAGATGGGGCTTTCTTGGTTTTGTAAAAGCTCCAACCTTTTCCGGCGAGAATCCGGCAAAACTCCTCCATGGTGTCAACCCGAACGCCGACGGCCCTAGAGTGGAGAGAGAAAGAGCCGCAGTCCCAGTTGTTGGCGTTGCCGGAGGTTCCGGAGGCGTCGTCGGGGTGGTGGTCGGAGTTGAAAAGGACGATCTTGAAGGCGCGTGGGGAGAGCGTGAGGAAGCAGCGGAGGTGGGCCAGTGGGGTTGCGGAGAGGGAAGGGAAGGGAATGGGAACAGCGTCGCTTTGGAGAGAGCAAGAAAAAGAGATGGAAAGTGATGAGGGTTTGGATGATGATGGGTTGGAGAAGATGATGTGAGAGAGTGATGGTGTAGGGTACAAGTCCAGACCTAAGTCTCTTGCAATGGTGGCAAGCCTGTATGTGTCTCTTATGATCTCTTTAGTTGGGAGGAATATCAGACCTGGCCTTTTGTACTTTCTTCTTCTTCTATGATGCTGGGGTTGTGATGTGCCATGGGCTTCATCATCATCATCATCATCACTGTTATGGTGGTGATTTTGGGTTAGGATGTGATGAGGATTGTGGTTGATGGTTTCACCTAAGACCAGAGAGCGAACCAGCTTTAGTGGAAGCATCTTTTTTTTCCTTTCTTTCTTTCTTTGCATTGTGTGTAAGTAACCCTGTAAATTTAATTTAATTTTTGGATGTTTTTCTTTTCTTTATTTGATCTCGTTAAGGATTGAGTTGTCCCATTTTTGTTAACCATCCAACTTCTACATCCTCATTATGTTTTGTAAAGTGTTTCTAAACTCTTCTGTAATGTTACTTTTCTCTTGGAATGACTCAATACTCAAACAGTTGTATATGAAAATATTTGTCTTGAATTAAGTGGCTTTCATTGAATTACTACCACCATTATTTTTTCATACATCAGAAAAATAAAGGACAGAAGCTAGATTTTAATTCAAATAACAAATAACACCAATTACGTCCGCTAAAGACAATTGAATCGGATATTCATTCCTAAATACTTTAGCCAAATTTATACCACCATTATTTAATCACTATTTAGTAAAAGAGTTTAACTTTAATTAAATATTTAAAATTTTAAAAAATTTCTTATCAAATTGAAATTTAAAAGTTTAAGTACTTATTATAAAAATAAACAAATCTACTATCATGCATGATACTAATTTTCATATTTTAAAAAAATTTATCATATAAAATTCTTAATATATTATAATTATATCAATGTATTATTTTATTTCTATTTCAAAAAAATTATTCAAAACGGACAATATATTTAGTTTAGCTCGATTTTTTTATTTAAAAAAAGTTACTTATTTGAAAATTTAATCTTGAAAATTGAAAATAAAAAATACTATGATTATCAAGTATGTGAATGTAAATTGTTTTTGAATTTCAAGTCTTTTAATGTATAATTTTGTTAAATATAAAATTTTATTTTTTATAATAATCATATTCAACTCAAATAAGATTATCTATTTTTATGATACTTGTGATTCCTATTAAAAAAACAACTATTTCTCTAATTGTTTAATACAAGCTAAATTAAAAATTTATCCTAATTTTCTTGTGTTCCAAAACCAATCCTGTGTAGCATTCATCCAGCAAGCGTGCCGGTGCTGTTCTGCACGTGCAGTGCCCCGCCACATTGGTGTTTGGGCCTCGTATATTTGGGCTTATTGATGTCTTAGGTGATGTTTGGGCCTTGTTATTTCTATCTAGCGAATGACCCTAAAAATGGAGATTATTTTTTAGCCTTTAAGGCACCCGTATTGTTCTTCTTCAGGAATGTTATCCCATGGCATCAGAATGAAAATGTTGTTTGCATTAAAAGAGAGACGAAAAGAAATGAAATAAACAGCAAAATAAGATGAAATTTATATTTTTATACTTTAATTCAAAATTTCGTCTCAATTTATTTTTATTTCATATCTTTTCACTCCACCTAAGGAACTCATAATTAATTTTATACACTTAAAGCTATTTGAAATGTTCCTTCAACAAACAAAAAACTATTTGAAATGTGTCCAAAATAATCTCAACTACAGATTTTACGTTAGAGCATATACTACGAGTCTACTATAAGAAAAATGCATTCTAACTTAACCACACAAGCACTTAGTGTGTGTTTGGAAACGATTCTAAACTCAAATTGACGTGAATTTTTAGAAGTCACAATAACATTCCATTTTGACGTGAAAATCATGGGATAAGTGCATTTAAAACCTCTGCCCATACACTCTGTTAATTAGTCTTTTTTACTCCTCAAGCTTGATTGTAACAATTATTTTTATTTGAACATTGCTGTGTAGCATTCTTTCTCTTTAATTTGAATTAGAGTAATTTGTTTAATGAGTGTATATAATAGTCCTACCCAGCCTCTCACAGAGGCAGTCATGCAAGGTACGTAGGGAAGTGCCCAACTCAATCACGTGTTCATATTTTTAACAGAATTAAAGAAAAATGTCAAAAACTCATATTTTTTTTAAAAAAGGACTGTAAAAATTCCATTAACTTGTATCGTTTACTGCTTAACTAGATTTTAAACATGGATGCACGGATTAAATTATATATATATAGTTTTTATAAAAAAAAATATATCTATATTAATAAAATTAATTTTAAAAAATATTAAATATAATTATATTAAAATTGAGGAAAATAATTATTTATATTTTTAATTAAGGAGATATTGTTTTAAAAAATATTAAGCTTATTTAAACTTATTTTGATTGTTCTTTCTTCAACTAATAATAATAACGTAATACTTATCTGAAATATATAATAAATATATATTGATAATTATTTAAATTTGAGTTTTTGTTATTATAAATGCAATATTTGCATGCACTTAAATTTTTTGTGTTTATAATTGCTACTTTTTAAATAAATTTATTGTAAAAATCAAAAAAATTATTTTAAATTAATATTTTAATCATTTTGAAGATATTATTTCAATTATGTGATATTAGTTTTTACTATTACTACTCCTTGTTCTTTTATATTAATTCCATTACTTGTTACTTTTTAAGGTCATTTAACTATAAGAATTTTTATATATTTGAGACTTTATATGTTTTAATTTAATTATTATTAGAATTATTTATCTATATAAGAATCATTATTTATCTATTAGACTTTGCATGTAGTCCTAATTTTTTTTTATATTATTACATGTTTCTTTTTATATGTTACTTTTTCTCATTCTTAATGAATTTGGAAAGATAATTTTATTTAATAATTGTAAATATTCTATTATTGAATACCTTACCATATTATAATAAATTTCTTAATAATAATAGTAAATATTTTTCATAATAATCAATTATAAGACATTAGGATTTTTTTCAAATAAATTTAGATATTAAAGAATAATAAATATTCGTTACGTATCATAAATATTAAAAGTAATGTTTATTTTATTATTATTTTATTTGTATATTACTTATATGTTACATGTAATTAGTATCGTAAATTATGTACTATTTAACATACTTTTTCCATTAAAATACCAGTGAAGTTTTTGCGTCAATTTAATTGTCATTTTAATACATAGAGAAAATAATTTTGAAACACACTAAAGTAAACCTACTACCACTTCGGTGTACTACTCTAAATATCATCTATAACAAGGACTCTTCATGATAAAAAAAATTTATAAGTTGATGATATAAAATAAAAGTTAAATTAATTATTGATTTTTTGTTGCTAAAAATGTGCACACTATTTATTTATAATATAGCAGAAAAAAAATAAAAACATATACAAAATAGTTCAATGATGATAATGATCAAAACATAAATAAACATAATAGTAAAATAAGAAATGAAAAGAAAAAATGCATAAAGTTACATACGTGGAGAGAACACATAACAATAATATAAAAACATTTTAGATATTAAAATTAATTTATGTAATTTATATAATTTACGTATTAATTGATAGAATTATATTAATTTATACAATTATTGTAAAAAAATCTGTATATCAAAATCAATTTATAAAATATTTTATGTAAATAATTTATATATTAATTTATGAAATATAATTATAAATTGAAAAAATTAAAACAAAAATATGTAAGCTATTAAAAATAAAATATATAAAATAATATAAAATAAAATTTAAAAGATTTATATATTAAATATTTTTTCAATTTATAAATTTTTATAATTAAAAAAGCATACTAGTGATATATATAAAATAGTGTTTATAAAATTAACTAATCAAAGTAGGTATTTTAGTGATTTATTTCCTTATTTTTAAATAAATGATCATCAGTCATGCCAAAAGCAATATGAAAAATAAGAATAAGAAGATTAAATATTTTGGTTTAAAAATAGAAATTAAAATTGCAGATTTAAATTATAGGAAAAATAAAATTCCAGTTTAGACTTTAATTTATGCACATTATATATCTCAAAGTATAACAATCTGATGCTTATCGTGCAACGAATAAAAAGGCACATTATCGAGCTTAGGATTTGAGCAGAAGGAATGACCAATAGACACAAATCTTTAGTACTATATATACCGAAAATTCATGTATAATTTTTTGAAAAAAAAATATTTATCTTAACAAATTGAAATTTAAAAAAAAAACATCTTTTTTATTCCGAGGATCAACGTACAACTTTTTCATCAATTAACAATTTTTTTAAAAAAATAAATCTACGATAGTGAAGCAAATATTTTCAAACAAGAAAAATAATAGCATATTTATTTTTGTTGATAAAATTACGTGAGTAGGGTTTTATGATCACCAAGTTAGAACATGTTTCAAGATTTACAAACTTTTATAGAAATGCTTAATTATACAATCGCCTAATACCAAGACTCTCACATTCGTATGAGATTCAAACAACATGCAATAATTCCTAAAAGAAAAATGCAATGCCATACTAATAAATAAGAAAAATAAAATGTACGTATATTGAAAAATATAAAAAGAAGATACTTTTAATATAAATGGAAAAAGAAAATTGAAAGGTATATTTATGGGAGGAGGGTTGATGCAACGAAGGAAAGAATAAGCAGCGGGACAAAAAATGCATTAGAAGAAATCCCAGTTTTAATGATTGAAGCAATGCTTTTATGGAGCGACACCATGATATAAAAATGTTTCATGCATTAATTTCCTCTAACACGCAACGTACCCTGCACTCTGCACATTATAGCCTTCTCTCGTCACCGTTACATGGTTGAACGAATTCAAAGATGAAGTCAGGGAAGTTGGGAATTTTGGTTCTGCTCGTCTTGTTCAGCTCTTCTACTTGTTCCGCTTGGTTTGGTAGTAAACACAAAAGTTCAAGTGGAAGGAGCTCCTTTCGTCCAGATGAAGCATCGTCATCGTCATCGTCGTCGTCGTCGTCACCA
Source organism: Glycine max (assembly GCF_000004515.6). NCBI lineage: Eukaryota > Viridiplantae > Streptophyta > Magnoliopsida > Fabales > Fabaceae > Glycine > Glycine max. Next base: position 46,877,622 of record NC_016091.4, read on the forward strand.
TACATACTAAACCGTTTTCGTGCTGGCTCATCGGTCGTGTTCCCGGTTCACGGCAATGTTTACCCAGTTGGGTACGTAAAAGGACCTTCCTTTTTTCTTAATCTTCTTTTTGTTCTTCAGTTAATTCACTTTATGCCTTTCTTTCTCCTCTCCCCCGTTTTGTTCATCCCTTTTCTTGCTTGGGTTCTCTTTAAGTTCCCTTCTGTTATATATATATATATATATATATATATATATATATATATATATATATATATATATATATATATATATATATATATATATATATATATTTTTATATATATATAAAAAAATCTCTCTAAGTATGAGTATATATCGCTCTCCATCCTGTACACATAAAAAAAAATATTTTTTTT